>NW_006921718.1:3225559-3252881 GCF_000298275.1 Orycteropus afer afer | reverse complement strand
CTCTTGGGTTTTCTAGGTATAGGATCATATCACCAGCAAATAGGGATAGTTTGACTTCTTCCTTACCAATTTGGATGCCTTTGATTTGGGGCATCCTTTTGTTTAAACATTTCAATGTGTATTCTGTCAATTCCTGGAGCATTGTTCTTCACCAATTCTTTCAGTGCAGCTTCAACTTCTTCTTTCAATACCAGTGGTTCTTGATCATATGCCACCTCCTGAAATAGATGAAGACTGACCAGTTCTTTTTGGTACAGTGACTTTTCCATCTTTTGTGATGCTTCCTGCATCATTCAATATTTTGCCCACAGAATCTTTCAACATCACAACTTGAGGCTTAAATTTTTTCCTCAGTTCAGCTTGAGAAATGCTTAGTGTGTTCTTCCCTTTTGGCTTTCTAACTGCAGGTCTTTGTACATTTCATTATAGTGATTGGCTTTGTCTGCTTAAGCTGCTCTTTGAAATCTTCTCTTCAGCTCTTTTAGCTTGTCATTTCTTCCATTTACTTTAGCTACTCTCTGCTCAAAGGCAAGTTGCAGAGTCTCTTCTGACATCCATATTAGTCTTTTCTACTTTTGTCTTTTTAATGACCTCCTGCTTTCTTCATGGTTGATGTTCTTGATGTCATCCCACAATTCTTCTGGTTTTTTCTTTAGATGGTCTCTAAATTCAGAAGGGATATATTCAAGGTCATATTTTGGCTCTCAAGGACTTGTTTTAATTGTCTTCAACTTCAAGTTGAACTTGCACATGAGCAGTTGATGGTCTGTTTCACAATCAGCTCCTGGCCTTGTTTTGGCTGAAGATATTGCACTTTACCATCACCTCTTGCTACAGATGTAGTCAATCTGATTCCTGTGTACTCCATCTGGTGAAGTCCACATGTATAGCCACCATTTGTGTTGTTGAAAAAAGGTATTTGCAATGAATAAGTCATTGGTCTTGCAAAATTCTATCATGTGATCTCCAGTGTTATTTCTGTCGCCAAGGCCAAATTTTCCAACTATCGGTGATTCTTCTTTTGTTTCCAACTTTTGCATTCTAGTCACCAGTGATAATTAACACAACTTGATTGTATGTTTGGTCAATTTCATACTGTAGAAGTTGATAAAAATTTTCAATTTCCTCATCTTTGGCTTGGTGGTTGGTGCATAAATTTGAATAACAGTTGTATTAACTGGTCTTCCTTGTAGGCGTATGGATATTATCTTATCACTGACAGCACTGTACTTTAGGACAGATCTTGAAACATCCTTTATGATGATAAATGCCACACCATTCCTCTTCAAATTGTAATTCCCAGTATAGTAGATCATATGGGTTGTCTGATTCAAAACAGCCAAAACCAGTGCATTTAAACTCACTAATGCCTAGAATATCAATCTTTAGCCATTCCATCTCATTTTTGGCAAAGTCCACTTTTTCTAGATTCATACTTCATACATTCCATGTTCCTATTAATGGATGTTTGCAGCTGTTTCTCCTCAATTTGAGTAGTGCCAGATCAGCAAATGGAGGTCTCAAAAGCTTTACTCTATCCATATCAGTAAGGTTGGTCCTAGTTTGATGAGGCAGCTCTTTCTCAGTCATGTTTTGAAAGTCTTCTGACCTAAGGGGCTCATCCTCCTGCACTGTATCAGATAATGTTTCCAGGCTATTCATAAAGTTGTGCAGTAATGTATCATAAACAGGCTCTGGTTTTACTAAGATGCAATCCTGAAAAATGTAGTTATAATTGGGGGTTACATTTCTGTCCACTGTCCTAGCATCACATAACCTATCGCTATAGACTTACAAGGAGCTCTGGTAGCATAGTGCCTAAGGCACTTGACTGCTAACCAAAAGGCTAGCAGTTCATATCCACCAGCCACTCCTCGGAAGGAAGGTTGGGCAATCCTACTTCTGTAGCGATACTGTCTCAGAAACCCAAGGAGGGGTCACTATGAGTCGGGGCGACTCAACAGCACATAACAACAACAACATAGACTTACAAGACCACAGCATTTTATAATTGAAAGGTACTTCAGAGGTTATTTAACTCAATCCCTCTACTTAGCAGATGAGAAAAGGAAGACGTCCACAATCCTGTAGGTAATTAGTTATACTGTAAGTAATAGAACTCTGGCCTCCCGGCATCTAGGTCAGAGCTCTTTCCACTAAACATGGTGGTGCCTGGGAAGCGCCCTAGTCGGGGTAGGGACTGGGTACCCACAGTTATATTTTCATACTTCATAAGCACCAGCCTGTCATAAATGCAAGCACAGCATTTACACTATACATCTTCATAATCTGGAAATGTTCAATCATTAACCCATCCCAAATGGGAAAAACAACTGATTATATGAATGATCCCAAGATATTATAAATTATGTAAAATCATAACTATATTAAAAATATGACATAAAACAAAAATGATGGAGATAAATACTAAAATATTTAACCAACAATTATTTTAATCCTTTTAAAAATATCAAATCACTTTGCGAAGGTGGTTTAGGTACTCTTAAACATATTCTTTTTAGGATGCATTTGGTGAAATGTTAACTGATGCCTCTCAAGTTACTATTTTTAAAAAATAATGATCATTGTTTCTCAAAGAAACTACAGAAACTATAAAATTCATCATTAATATAATCCCATCTCTAGCTACTCTTCCCTTTACACTTTATACTGAAGCAATGTAAAACTGCAGTTTGCTGAAACATGGCATGCAGTCTCACACTGTTCTCCATGTTTGGCATGCATTCTTTTACCCTTTCATCCACCTATTTGACTTTCAAAACCCAGCTCTCCTGTCATTTTGGAAAGACTTGTCTCTTGTCTCTTTGTGAAGCAGAATTAATCTCATTCATTTCACTGACTCACTGAATTTATTACATACTAGACCCTGTGTTGGTGCTAGATACACAGAGATAAATCAAACATAGCCCCTGTTCTTGTGAGCTTTGTAACTCTGCTCTGTGCTAATCCCTGTATTAGGTACTATACTTCTGTTATCAGGCTTGTCATACAGAATTACAATTACTTGTCCCCATGTCTATTTCCTCTGTTAGACAGTGATGCTTCTATTTATGGAATCATTTTCTTGCTTTTCACTCCAAACTCTTGACATTTAGGGAATACTCAAAGCCTCTGTGTAGTAGGGGTAAGGGGGAGGGGTAAAACTTTTTCTTTGAATTAAGACTGAACAGGGAGAGAGCTCAGGGGGCAGGAGTGCATGGAGGGATGGACACAAGGAAGAGGTAACTATCGGGAGGAAGTAGGAGGGGAGATGTTGCATTGTGGTAAATTGTGGTCAATGTCATGAGACAAAGTGTATGTGAACTGCTGTATGGAAAGCGTATTTGCTCTGTAAATTTTCACCCAAATCACGATAAAAAGGAAAAAAAAAAAAAAAGACTGAAAAGGGATGATGGTAAGACTAGAGTCTCGTTGATTCCAGCAACACTAGCCCTTAGATGCTTATTACTTGCAATCAAATGAATTGTATACAACCACTGTCAAATTCACTGCCATGGAATCGATTCTGACTCAGTGACCCCATAGGGTTTCCAAGGCTATAAATCTTTACGGAAGTAGATTGCTTCATCTTCCTCCCACAGAGCAACTTGTGGGTTTGAACCACTGACCTGGGTAGCAGCCAAATGCCTTACCCACTGAGCCACCAGAGGTCCTATAACCAGTGATAGTGAAATGTTATGGTAAAAACAAAATCCAACTAGATACTGCTTATAATTCAGGCACATATATTTAAAATGTTGATAGGTTTGGCACCTGGTAAAAACCAAAACAAACCAAACTTACTGACATTGAGTCGGATCTGACTCATAGTGACCCCTCCCTTGGATTTCCGAGGCAGTATCTCTACAGAAATAGATTGCCCAGTCTTCCTTCCGAAGAGTGGCTAGTGAGTTTGAACTTCCAACCTTCTGGTTAATAGTCAAATGCCTTAGGCACTATGCCCAGTAAGATGTGTGAATTTTTGGAAATTCAAATTCAAAGAGTTTTATTTATGAATGGCTTCTATTAAGCTTCTGGATATTAACCTTTACCACATCTTAAACCTGTCAAATTAGGATCACAAATTTCAGTCATACAAGAGACTAATTGTTTTACTGCTTTCAAAGCAAAAATAAAAGTAAAACTTCAAATCTCTAGACTAAAAATCATGGGCAATGGTCCTTGTTTAAAAAGCAAGGAGAGCACCATTTCCTAAAAATACACAGAGTTTGCTCTTTATTCTTTGAAGAAAGATGTTGTTAAGATAATTCTTTAAGGAGCAGACAGAAATAGTTTTATATTCCATATGTTGTTGTTGTTACATGCCGTGGAGTCGGCCCCGACTCATAGCGACCCCTCCTTGGGTTTCATATACACATAGAATAAAAAGTACTTCTTTTCTGTGAGAGAGTGCTACAACTAAAGTGTACCACTACATCATAAACGGTTCTCAAAGGCATTTAATAGATTAAATGATCCAAACTGTTCAACACTATACAGAATAGGTTACACAGCCAAATCTTATCTCAGCTGATATTTACCAAATTAGGGTGTGTGTGTTTGTGCGTGGGTGTGGGTGTGTGTTTATTAAGTAATTATAGTAAGTACTTGGAAATAAATGTAAACTAGATGTGGGTTTTCCCTTAGATGAAACATTTAAAAACATTACATTTTATATTTATGTTTATTGACAAAGAAAAACTTCACATTCTTCTTTAAATGATTTGAATAGATGTGAATATTCCACTAAAAAATTAATGATATCCTTAATAAAAATTTTACCATAAGAGTAATTCTCCTTTCATGGTATAATCACCATATTCAATTAAAGATGTCACCCACTGAATTTTAATCCTTCCTTAAGGTGTACCTGCTTCTAACCTGACGGTTTCTTTTGTCTCTAGTAATTTCTAACATTGTGAAGCAGCTTTGTTGGTACTATTGCCAGATTCTGTGGAATCTGAAAAGGCAAAATGACTAGGTCTGTATCAGTTCCTAGTTGAACTGATACATGAGTCGTCTAAACATATTCAGGAATCCCTTGGGTAAGCAGTAAAGAACACTGTGTTGAATTCTAATGAATCTTTAATAGCCTTCTCTAGCTAATGGCTCTCTGAAGAATTAGAAAGGCTACTAGATTGAATTCTGTAGTGTCTTGAGAGTCCAAATCTGCTACTTTTATTTATAATTACAGCAGGAGGACTTGGAGTAAAACTGTTATTAAGAATTTTATCTTTTAAATAAAAAGATTTGAATTCTCAAATCTCTTTCTCAGTGTTATAATGACTGGTCAACAGTTGATATTTTAAGGACTTATTTCTTCTCATTCTGAGATTAGTTTATTTAAAAATCAAAGCAAATTTCTTTGTAAAAAAAAAAAAAAAAAGACAAAAACCAAGCATATTAGAGAACTCACATTTTCCCAAAGTAACCTGTTTAAAAGTCTTTTATCATATCTTTATGCCTGTTAATTGGCCTTTGAGCCCATACATGTAAAAATCTTTTTCTTTTTTTTTCTTTCAATTTCCCTGAGTTCTTGTTATTTGCTGGAGAGACAAAGATGAATAAGAACATGGCATCTGCCTTCACAGGGGAGCTAGACATATAAACAACTGATGACAATAGTTTGTGGAGAGGGCTAAAATAGAGTTAAATATAAGGTACAATGATAACAAAAAAGAAAGAGTAACCCTTGCTGAGCGAAGCTGTGGGGAGTGTCAGGCATCTTCATATGTAAGACACATTTGAACTGAGGCATAAAGGATGAATAAGATTTAAAAGGTAGATTTTTTTTTTTTAAAAAAAGCAGCATATTACCTAAAATGTTAGTATATAAAAAGGTACAGAGGTAAAGAATAAGATGGGAAGAGGTGGGTTTAGATAACTATTTTGGGGGGCATTGAGGGCAATGATAGAGAAGAACCAACTTAACCAGAATAGGAAATATTATAAGAGGATAATATTTTGCAGAAAAGGGTAAGAAACTCAAGTTTGACATTGAAGTTTAAGCCCTTCTAACAGGGAAACAAAGCTGAAACAGTATCTTAACAAGTTTTTTGTTGCTGTTGGTTTTTTTCTGTTTCTAGTTACAAAGAATTATTTGAAAGTAGTGTTTCAAATAGTCAAGTAGCAAAAATAACCAAACTGTTGGGAGTTTATGGTAGAAATAAATTTACTTATTAACATACTAGCTGTCATAACTACAGTAAATAAAAGGGTTTATTTAATGGATATTTGCAAAATAACTTAGTCCCCATTTTCCAGATTTTTTTAAGCTAATTTCAAAAGATCAACGGTTACAATAAACTAAAGTAGGCCAAAATGATTATTCTATTACATATTTGGCTATGTGAACAAAATATACATAAAATACAAGTTTTAGAACCTGTGTGCATTGCACAAGGAGCTTTGTATTACATATGGTAAAAAAAAAAAAAAAAAAATCTACGTACAAAAATAAAAGGTAACTGTAACTTTTTTTTTAACTAAAAGCAATGAAAAAAACAGTACAGTTAACACATAGTAATAAACTTTAAATTATATGAAATTTAGTTACTATAATATAGAAAATACTACCTTAAATAATTACAGTAGGAGATATTCATGCATAGTAAATTTTTTAATAGATACACATACCTAACTCTTTATTCAAAACTAAATAGTAAATAGCAATATACACTTGGGACATTTTATTGTGCCAGAAAGCAGGAAGCCCTCAAAGCTGAATGGATCATAACAAGAAAACACAGGAACAAAAAAACAGAAAAAAAGGAACACAGAAACATTATGAAGGGGCTCTCATTAGCCAAAGATGAGCTAATTTGAAAATCAAAGCAACTGTAATTGATTGAAATACACTGAATTTATAAAAACTCACAAGGTCAAAACAATGCTTTAAAAACAAACTTAAGCACTTTGAACAGCTGAAAATAACTGGGGCATTCACTCTTTACCCTGAAAGAAGTAAATGTATATCCTTCTTTTCTGTCTGAATAATACCTCAGGGTAACCAAATTGCCCTTGATTATGAGGAAAAGTTCTTCCTTACAGAAGGATTCCAGACAATAAATGTACAACAAATACAGATTTAGAAAATCATTCATCTGCAACCTGAATGATATAAATTTGGACATCAGTCATAGTTGATGAAACCAATATGTAAGAGGTTGATCTGCATAAAAGAGAACTCAGACAGCCACTTCTTGAACCCACTGATCAATCTTGTTGTTGTTGTTGTTGTTGTTTTGCCGTCGGGTCCCGACTCATAGTCGGTCCCGACCCCTCCTTGGGTTTCCGAGGCAGTATCACTACGGAAGTAGGATTGCCCAACCTTCCTTCCGAGGAGTGGCTGGTGGGTTTGAACTGCTAGCCTTCTGATCAATCTTAGCATCACTAAAGCTAGGATCAGACTTTGATGCAGTGTGAAGCCACAGCACCACCTGTGAAGTATTCTTGCCCAAAAAAAGCTGAAAATAAATCTAGTCAAGCTTCTAAAGTTAACTTCCATTTATAGAAATTATGACAGACATAAGAACAAGTTAAATACCAGCACAAGGAAACAAAAATGTTGGACATTTTAGAGGACAATTCACCCCGTTTCTACAAGTGAATGTTTAGTGAGGGTAGTGAGGTCTGTATATCAAAGAAATTTAAAAGACATAATAACCATATGTAACATGCAGACTTTGATTCCTGATACCAATAAACCAACTGCAAAAAAAAGAAAAAGATACCTATATCAGGACATATTGTACTTTTGACTGGGAACTGATTTTAATTTTAATAGGTATGATAATGATATTGTGGTTATATATAAAAAAGATAACATATTGAAGTTTGTAGAGAGAATATGATCTCTGATGATGGGATTTGCTTTAAAGTGCTTCAGGGGAAAAAAGGGAGGGCAGATGAAGCAAATGTGGCAAAATCTAGAAAATCCTTGATTCTAAGTCATGGACACATAAGGATTTATTGTTCTATTTTTGTGAATGTTTTAAAATTTTCATTAAAAAAATAATAAAAATCCAGACTGGGATACAAAAATATTGAACCCACCTAGGGAGCACATCAAGGAGCTCTGGTGGTACAGGGGATAAGGCATTTGGCTGCTAACCGGAAGGTCAGCGGTTCAAACTTACCAGCCACTCCATGGAAGAAGATAAGGCAATCTACTTCTGTAAAGATTATAGCCTCGGAAACCCAATGGGGGTCGCTACGAGACAGGATTGACTTGATGGCAATGAGTTTGGTTTGGTTATTTTAGGGAGCATGTCAATCATGTAAATCCACCCCACACCTCCACTATTCCCTTTGAGAAGGTGTGAGGCTGGAGTACCAGAATCTGTACTTTTAATAATATTGTCCAAGTAGTCCTGAGATCACACTTTGAAGAACACTAACAAAGAGGAAGAAACTGCTAAGTATGTCTGGAGAAGTTAGGACAGGCTTCACACACACACACACACACAAACCCATTGCCAATTATGTTGAGCTGACTTCTGAAGAATGAATGCAAATGGGCTGAGTGAATTAAATAGGGAGGAAGTCTAGAAGGAATAATATGGGTAAATGTACAAGGAAAGGGAGCACATACTATAGTTTAGGAAATGCCAAGTGACTTGGTATGGTTCAAATAAAAGTAAGTATGGGTGTAGATGGCAGGAGATGAGGTGAGCAGGAGGCAAAACATAAAGGATTACTGTATGTTATGCTAAGAAAATTAAACTACTTTTAAAATGTTGGTTCTAAGAGAACTTTTAACTTCAGTTATGAGATTTTTGGAACACGAATTATTCACATTTTGAGGATTATTTTTTGTTTTAAAAGGGTCTTAGCAGTTTTAATTCATGAAGACCACATCAGTGTCATATGGTTACCTTTCAACCAAGCTCCCTACACTAACCATCTACTACTTAAAATGAAGTCTTAAAAAATATGTACTAAGATCAAATATATTTAAGTAGAATGGACAAAACTGAACAGTATGCCCACATGTTACAATTATGTACATATAAAAAAGGTATATGTGTGTATACTATTATGTACTTGTATTTCCTAGTTCTGTCTACTGAGAGGGCCTAGAGGCATTGATACCCTGGTAATAATGAACACACCTAGTGCCAAGATCTTGGTTTCCAATACCATTGACCAATAAGAGGAATCAGGATTCCTTGGAGAACTGGCCAATTCTAGGTCTGGATAGAGAATATACAAAATGAGTTTGGAGCATCTTGTAGTGTCAGAAAGTAAAGAAATACTCAGCGAACAAAAGGATGAGGGCATATCAAAAAGAAACAGGGTGGCAAAAGTTGTATGATAGATATATTTATTAATACTACAAAAAAAAAAAAAAAGAGAGAGAGAGAGAGAGAGGAGTTTTTGATGTTGCTTGTTGTTGTTGTTATTTACCGTCGAGCCAGCCCCGACTCATAACGACCCCTCCTTGGGTTTCTGAGGCAGTATCACTACGGAAGTAGGATTGCCCAACCTTCCTTCCGAGGAGTGGCTGGTGGATTTGAACCGCCAGCCTTCTGGTTAGCAGTCAAGTACCTTAGGCACTATGCTACATACAAACATCTCATGGAATATGGTTCCTTGGTTTGGAGATGTAGGGTCATGGTTTCATGGAACATCCTAGTTAATTGTTCTAATTTCATGTTTAGTGCTTTTGTCCTACTTCCACTCATTTTCTTCTCCTTTCAGAGGAAGAATCTTCAAGGAAGAGCTGTCCATAGTCACTTGCTCTATACCACCCCTCAGGTTCATCTCTATCCAGGTCTGCCATTCTATAAAGCAGCTGTCACAGACTGAACTGTGTTCTCCAAAAATCTGTGTTGTTAATCCTAACCTCTATGTCTGTGAATGGGTTGTCTCTGTTATATTAATGAGACAGGATCAGTGTAGGGTGTGTCTTATTATGGTTGATCCTGAGTAATGAGTTTGAACTTCACGGGTCCACTTATATGAGGATTTTGTTTTATAAATATATTGGAAAATCTTATCATTTACTATTATAAAATATACAAAAACCTATTATAAAACATTGAAATTCATAAAAACTTATGCAGACAAATACAGACTGTACATGGCACCATTCATAGTCAAAGAAATGTAAACAAATATAAAGATGCGTTATTAAATCATAACTGCATAACATTAACTCTAGTACATATTGTAGTACTGTAATAATTTTGTAGCTACCTCCTGTTGCAAATGTGGTGAGCTCAAGTGTTGGGAATATCTGCTTAAAATGCCTTGTGACACTAATCATCTCTACATGAGCGGTTCATCTCTCCAGCAAATCATGTATCTTTAACAAATCATGTCTTTAACAAAAAAAAAAAAAAGTGATCTCTCACAGTTCCTGCAAAGTTTTCATCATGTTTAGTGTAATACTGTAAACCTTGAATAACATCATGGAATCAATACTAAGTGACACCAGTGATGCTGAAAGTGCTCTCAAGAAGCAGAGTTAAGTCATGACAGTACAAGAAAAAGCTGAATTGCTTGGTATGTACCTAGATTGAGGTTTGCAGCTACAGTCGCCTACCATCTCAAGATAAATGAATCCAGCATAGGGACCATTGTAAAAAAAAAAAAAAAAAGGAAAGGAAATTTATGAAGCTGCAGCAGCTACACAGCAGGCACAAAAACCTTGCAAATTTTGTAAATACCTTTTTATTTTGTATCGAAAATGCAGCTTTTATGCAGGTGCAGGACTGCTATAAGAGAGGCATACACTTAAAGACTCTAATATGATTTGAGAAAAAGTAAAGCCATTATATAACAACTTAAAGCAAAAGAAAGGTGAAGGATCTAAAGCTGGAGAACTTAATGCCAGCAAAGGATAATTTGATAATTTTAGAAAGAGGTTTGGTTTTAAAAATATCAAGATAACAGGAGAAGCAGATTCTGCCAACCAAAAAGCAGCAGACAAGTTCCCAGGCACCATTAAGAAAACTATTGAGGAGAAAGGATATCTGCCTGAAGTTTTTAATGCAGATGAAAGTGCCCTATTCTGGAAGAAAAAAAGAAAAAATGCCACAAAGCACATTTATTATAAGGAAGATAAGTGAGCACCAGGACTTAAGGCCGAAAGGGATGAGCTACTAACTCTACTGTTTTGTGCAAATGCAGTCGGGTTTATGATCATGACTGTCTAGGTTATTGGTAAGCCTTCTGGTCAACAGTAGTTAATTTAGCAGTTAAGTTTTTTGGGGAGTCAAAAGTTAATTATGGATTTTCAACTGCTTAACAGGTCAGTGCTGCTAACCTCCATGTTGTTCACAGGTCAAATGTAATCTCTTTTGAGACATAAAGATTAAACAAGCAAGTAAGAGTAGTAAAAATGGGGGAAGATAGATTCCAAGCAACATGGAGATCTCCAAGGAACAAGAAACAAGCTTAAGAGATGATGACCTTTCCCCAGAGCCAACACAGAAATAAGTGCCTAAGACACCTGACTGCTAACCAGAAGGCTGGCGGTTCAAACCCACCAGCCACTCATCGGAAGGAAGGTTGGGCAATCTACTTCCGCAGTGATACTGCCTCAGAAACCCAAGGAGGGTCGCTATGAGTCGAGTCCGACTCAAAGGCACATAACAACAACAACAACAACAACCTAGAGGTAGCACCTGAATTCAGACTTCTGTGCTCTAAACTGTGAAAAAATAAATTTGTTTGTTAAAGACATCAACTTGTGGTATTTTTGTTGTATCTAGCAGCACTAGATAAATAAAACAGGCCATTATACCCTCATCTTATTTGAACTCTTGGCAGCATGACACAGTTGTTCACTCCTACCTTTCTTTAAACTTTCTTCATTTGACTTTCAAGACACTACTCTTTCCTAACAGTCCACTTTAATGGACACTCTTAGTCCACCTCCATCTCTAAAATGTTGGATTGCTCCAAAGCTTAGTCCTTGTTAATCTTCTCTTCTTTATCCAAAGTATATGCTCTCTAAGTGATCTAGTCCATGGCTTTAAATACCAACTGCTGTGCTTGTTGTTAGGTGCCGCTGAGTCAGCTCAGACTCATAGCGACCCTGTGTACAACAGAACCAAACCCTACTCAGTCCTGCATTATCCTCACAATCCTTGCTATGCTTGAGCCCATCGCCATAGCCACTGTGTCAATCCATCTCATTGGGGGTCTTCCCCTTTTTCGTTGACCCTCTATTTTACCAAGCACAATATCCTTCTCCAGGGACCAGTCCTTTCTGACAGTATGACCAGAGTACGTGATATAAAGCCTGACCATTCTTGCTTCTAAGGAGCACTGTAGCCATACTATCCATTGTAATTCCTCAATTTAAACAATTTTATTTTTTTTTTATCTCAAACCCCAAACTCTCCCCTAGAACTCAGATACCTGATTCCCTATACAACATGTCCCCTTGAATGTCTAATAACTACCTCAAACTTAACACAACAAAAAGTCAACTCATGAGTCTCATCTCTCCCTCAAAATGCTTCTCCTCAAGTTTCTCAACTTGGTAAATGGTACCCCCACCACTCAGTCGGCACAGGCCAAAAAACAGTAGTCAACCTAGATTCTTCTCTTTCCGTTCATCCATACGTATCCAACCAACTATTTGTTTTACTCAAAAATATATCTCTAGTCCAACTACTTCTCACCATCTACACTATTAGTTGACACTATAATCACCTCTCGCCTCCATATCAGTCACTATGTTTCATTCTTGCCCCACAACAGTCCTTTTGCTTTCACAAAATGACCAGAATTATCTATTTCAAATTTTAATTTGATCATGTGACACCTTGGCTTAAAATTCTCAAATGGTTTGCCATTACAAGACCTTACATGAAATAGTCCCTCTCTCTCTCTCCAAATCTATCCCTTATTATTCTTCCTGATACATGCTATGCTCCAGTAGCACTGTTGTCCTGATATTTTTTCATGTATGCCAAGCTTGTCTTGCTCCAAGCACTCTGCACTAGGTAATCCCTCTTCTGGGATGCTCTTTTACCAGATTTTTGCATGGCTGTCTCCTTCTGAACATTCTGGTTTCTTCTCAAACGTTGCCTTCTTAAAGGGCCTTCGTTAGCTATTAATTTTCCAAGTGCACCACTTACTGTCTCTCAGGCCCTCTTTATCGGAGTCTGCTTTATTTTCTTTAATTTTCTACTTATATTTGTTTGCTTTTTCCCACTAGAATTTAAGCTCCATGAAAAGAGAAACTTTACTTGGTCACCTGCCGTATTGTTGGTACCTAGAATGGTTCCCAGCATTTCTGTTAGTTGGATGAATGAATGAATGACTCCACCACCCACTGCTATTGAGTCGATTCTGACTCATAGCAGCCTTCCAAGGCAAAGAAGAACTGCCCCATATGGTTCCCAAGGCTGTCAATCTTTACAGAAGCAGATTGGCTCATCTTTCTCCTATGGAGAGGAAATAAATTTACAATTAAAGAAAAGTCAATCTGAATTTTAAGAAATTGAAAAGAATAAATCCAAACATATGACATGAAATTAGATCTAATAGAAAGCTACTGTTATTGTTTTGGTTCTCTAGTGCTGCTGTAACAGATATACCTACAAGTGGATGACTTTAACAAACAGGAGTTTATTCTTTCACAGTTTAAGAGGCTACAAGTCCAAGTTCAAGTGCCAGCTATAGGGGTTGGGTGAAGGCCCCTCAACCTTGGGCTTCAGCTCTGCCTCTTGCTCCAGGCCCACTGGAGCTGGAGGCGTCTCTTAACTCAGGCAGCTGCTGGCTGCTGAGGCTGACAAACCCAAGGTTGACAAGTAAAATGGCAAAGTCCCAAGATTATTAAGCAAAATGACAGGCCACTAGTTCAAGTCCAGAAACAGTTCCAAGATTGGCAGGGAAAATGGCAAGGCACTCACTGATGACTCAGCCAAATTCAGGATCCAAATATGCCAAGAAGCTCAAGACCTTTCTCAGAGTATCTTCTTATATACTGGATGCAGACCACAACCCTAAGGCAGCTACTCAGCTGCTCACAGTAGATTTCATCATGGAATTGATTACCAGTCTCATCATGGGGAATCACTACATCCAGTGCCCTCAGCCACTCAAAACCAGGCCCAGCCAAGCTGACACATAACCGTAACTACCAAAGTCATTAACCTCTAAAACTCCTTGCAAGTAGCCAAAAGTTCCCTTCAGACCATGAATATAAAATTTCACCTACCTCTACATCCTTGTACAATTAAATCTATTTTTTCTCAAATACCACCAACATTAAGTTTGAAAAACTTAGCCATATGTATAATTAATGCTTTAATTACTGGTTTCATTACCTACCATTTTCCTATACTGCACATTCAGTTTTTTTATGAAGTATGAGGGTTGAATGTGCCTTTGCAGAGCTAACCTGAGAACTAACCACCAGGTGTGATACTGAGCTGTTGCCCACAGCCCATAAACACCCTTCCCAACAAGAGACATACTTTCTGCCATCCAAGCCCTTTCCCTGAAATAGTGGAATCTCCCCACTACCAACTCAATAATACCTGAGAGATAAGGGTGCCTATCCAAACTGATCAGTGCCAATATTTGTCATTAGATATTTAATACAGACCCTGTACCACCATGTAAAAGTTTAATTTATGAGAAAATGGGAGGGGTGGAGTCTGAAATGTTTTTAAGCGCCACTTAAAAAAAAAAAAACAAAAAAAAACAGAAAACCTCTTTAATTGGAGACTAAGTATCCTTTCTCTGTCTTTTTCTAGTTTAAGCTGACTTTGCCAGCCATACCCATTGCCATCTATGTGATTTTGACTCATAGCAACCCTAAAGGACAAAGTAGAACTGCCCCACAGTATTTCTAAGGCTGTAATCTTTATGGAAGCAGACAGCCACATTTTTCTCCTGTGGAGTGGCTCGTGAGTTCGAACAACCAACCTTCTGATTAGCAGCAGAGGGCTTAACTGCGGTGCTACCATGGCTCCTTTTTTGTCAGCCATAGGCCTTCATTTTAAACAAGCCATCCTGGATCTAAAGCAGAGCTTCTCATCCTTGGTAATATGGACATCTTGAGTCAGATAAATCTTTTTTTGTGGGGGCTGTCCCATGCACTGTAAGATGCTACCAGCATCCGTGACCTCTAACCACTATATGCCAGTAGCACCTTCACACAGTTATGACTACCAAAAATGTCTAGATATTTCCAAATGTCTCCTGGGGGGCAAAATCACCCATTGGGGAGAACCACTGTTGCAAAGCATACCTTTCTTCTTACCTCCTCATAGCCTACCAGGTGCAGCTGGATTCTTTACCCTAATAAAAATTTTCTCAGATAAAAATAAAAATCTCCAATATTTCATAAATCCAACCTAGCCCAGCACACCTCTTCCTCTCTATTGCTTGACATATATTCTCCTACAATATTTCCTCCCGTTTGTTTTCATAACACACATCCACATTTTATTTATATTCCAACTTTTAAAAGGGAGCTCTGGTAGCGTAGTGCCTAAGGCACTTGACCGCTAACCAGAAGGCTGGCAGTTCAAACCCACCAGCTACTAGGAAGGAAGATGGGGCAATGTACTTCCATAGTGATACTGCCTCGGAAACCCAAGGAGGGGTCGCTATGAGTTAGGTCTGACTTGACGGCACATAACAACAACTACTTTTACAAACAAATAAATATCTCAAACTAGAGAAATACTTTATAAAATAAATACATTGTGAAAACTAGTATGCAACTAAAGTTTTTTTTAACACTTATAATAACAGAACTTTTTATACATCATCTCTAAACTTCAAACAATCATGTAAGATTGGTACTGTTTGCAGTTATAGTTAATAAAGGAATATGCAGATCATTCCTACTTATGTGAATTAAAAATTGGATTAAAAACTTGATTCTTTAACAGCTACATGACTCGACATGAGTTTTAACTACTCAGTTTCTTTATAAATTGAGGATAATAACTACATCATAATGTTATAACAAAGGAGTTCTGTGAGTAAGGCATTTGGCTGCTAACCAGGTTGGTGGTTCTACACCAACAGTTGCCCTGAGAGAGGAAGAGGAGGAGATCTACTTCCATAAAGATTTACAGCCTTGGAAACCCAAAAGAGGTTGCTATAAGTTGGAAATGACTAGACTGCAGTGGGTTTGGGTTTTTGGTTTTAATGTTATAATACCTAGGAGCTCTAGTGGTGTAGTGCCTAAGGCATTTGACTGCTAACCAGAAGGTTGGCAGTTCAAACCCACCACCCACTCTGCAGAAGGAAGACTGGGCAATCTACTTCCATAAAGATTTACCACCTTAGAATCCCAAAGAAGGTCGCTATGAGTTGACAAAAATTAAATAATAAACGCAAATATGCTATAACTTTAAAGGATTATTACATATATGTGAATTTGCCCATTAACTTTTAAGTAAGGTCACTATCAGTAAAGTGGTAAGTGAATTCCCTTCAATATAAACTGTAACACACACACACACACACACACACACACTGAGTAAGATTTTCAGGAATATCACAACTAGTTACTTAAATGTTTTAATTTCATTATGCTGAGTGAAATAAGTCAATCGCAGAAGGACAAGTACTGTATGAGCTCATTACTGTAAAAAGACAGAGAAGGGTTTGCTGGGAAAGGGAACTCACCTAGTAGGTTACTGGGATGGGAAGGGAAGGAGAGGGATTAATTTCAGGCTAGTTGGGGCCCACACGCTGACATGGGTAGGGGAGGGATATACGGGAAGAATATATGAACACCATAATAACATTGGGAAATGAGAGGACACCAAATTGTGCACATAAGAGATAGACGATAGTTGCTAATACCAATCACAAGGCCGCATTGCCATTAACACCAAACACTAGGCTATACAGATAAACACATGAACAGATGGGGTAAAAAAAGTTTTAATTTCAGAAATTACTAATGCGATAATCCAATTTTATTATTATCATTGACTACTGTTCAAAAAGCACTGGGATTTTAGGTACAATCTTTTTGCTTTTTACTGAGGCAGGAATCCAGTTATAACTAAATTTTTGTTTGTTCTGTGGGTTTACAAAGATAGCTCTTTTCCCTTTAATGAACTGTAGTGTGTATTGTCATTCCCAGGCTCCTTCCTAATAGGACCCAAACTTCATTTTGAGAAATTACCTTTCTACCTCTGGGTAATCTTGGTAGAAATGGAATTTTTGATGTCGCCCTCCCCCATAGAAGCCAACAGGGTGGACTTGTTCTCTTCCATTTCCAGCATAGCCAGAGTATAGGCACAGATGCTCTCCCTAAAACATGACCTCCCCAAGGCTGAAGGTCAGTCATAGCACTAGGGATCCAGCAGGCCATTCTTACCTAAAAGCCTGCTGCTGTGAGGCCCTGGACAGAGCTCCACCAGCTTCTGCCAGTTTCTCTACCAGGGTTGCCTTTCCCCTCCAAGACCCTGTGAGCAAACACCACCCAACAAATCCCTTTTATAATAAGTTCCTCTCATTTGTAATCAAGAACCCTAACTGACATGTTAATCTTAATGGAGAAACAGAAAGAGAAAAGTTTGTCTTTTTCAAATAAAATTGAATTAGGAAGGTGGGCTCAGTTTCTTCCTCACTCTGACATCTGATTTTGTAGGATTTTAAGTACAATATTAACTAACGTTTTCACTCATTAAGGTGAACTAATAGATAATTATTCCCTCATAATTTAATGTTTAAAGTATTAGGTTATGTTATTAAATATTTCTGGGTTTGCTGAACTAGCACATAACAGGGGAAAAAATTCTAAAATGTCTATCTTCAATTTCTTAAATCAGAGATAAGCCTTTTCCCAAAGAATTAACAAGAATTTGGCTTTGTTTACTTGAAGCTCCTAATCATGCAACGTAACACTATAACAATTCTATAACCTCTTTGAGAGCAGGAGATGCAGCTATTTGTTTAACCACTGTATTCCTGGCCTAGACCCACTGCCATCGAGTCTACTGTAACTCATAGCAACCCCCCAACAGATTTCCAAGGCCATAAATCTTTATGGAAGTAGGTTGCCTCATCTTCCTCCCATGGACTGGAAGGTGGGTTTGAACCACTTATCTTTTGGTTAGCAGCCCTAAACCCTAACCACAGCACCACCAGAACTCCTTTCCTACTACTCAATAATTTGGTGAATTTAGCAAAACATAAAAAATAATCTGAAAATATAACTTCCTTAAAATGTGTAACTCATCATTTTTAAATAAAAAATATTAATTGCATCAAGCAATAAAAATACTTTTGAAGAAATGCTTAATGTTCCTAATTGTTTCAATCACTTGCATCTAAATCAAATCTTTCCTAACATAAAAAATAATGATACTCTATTTATATTACATTTTCCTGAAATACCTGATCACCTATGCAGTTAGCTCTCAGTCAGCTACTGTAGTAAAGACAATTTGTAATGTTATTGTAATGGGGAGGCACACTTGTATACTCTATAGCAAAGTGTTATACCACAAACTGCCAGAAGAATGAAAAAATCTGTCTTGGCAGAAGTACAGCCAAAATGTTCCTTAGAAGCAAGGATGGTGAGACTGTCTTGCTTACTTTGGACATGTTATCAGTAGGGACCAATCCCAGGAGAAGAACATCATGCTTGGTAGAGGGGCAACAAAAAAGAGGAAGAATGAGACCAGAAGAACTAGATGGTGCCTGGCTACCACTGTCATCCACTTCGAAGGGGATCTATGTAGGAGATCCTGGATAGAGAGGGAGAACAATGTGGAACAAAACTCAAAATCATTTGGAGAAAAAAAAAGGCAGGGGGGACCAGATTTGCTGGTCCGATAGAGCCTGGTGGAACCACTGAGACTATGGCCCCTAACTGCCCTTCAGGTCTGGAACTGAACCCACACCTGTGGTTTCCAGCCAAACAAAAGCAGGCATATGAGTTGAACATTTACCTCAAACAGATACTCTCCTTGGAGAGAACAATCATGGGAGAAAGAAGGGCTGCTTATGCACAGGGAGACAGCTCAGGGGGCAGGAGTCCATGGAGGGATGGACACAGGGAAGAGGTAACTATGGGGAGGAAGTGGGAGGGGAGCTGTTGCATTGTGGTAAACTGTGGTCAATGTCATGAGACAAAGTGTATGTGAACTGCTGTATGGAAAGTGAATTTGCTCTGTAAATCTTCACCCAAATCACAATTAAAAAAAAAAAAAAGAGGAAGACCCTCAATGAGATAGATTGACACAGTGGCTGCAACAATGGGCTCAAACATAGCAATGATTGTGAGGATGGCACAGGACTGGGCAGTGTTTTGTTCTGTTGTACATGGGTCACTATGAGTTGGAACCGACTCTACTGCACCTACCAACAACAACCAAAAAGAAAAAGGAAAAAAAAAAACACCTCACTGGCATTATATCAGTTCTGACTCATAGTGACCCTGCTGGATTTCCAAGGCTGTATGTCTTTAGGGAAGTAGATCGCCCTATCTTCCTTCCACGGAGCAGCTGGTGGGTTTGAACCACAGGCCTTCTGGTTAGCAGCCAAATGCCTTACCCACTACACCACCAGAGTTCCTTACCAACAACAACAGCAAAGTATGGCAATCCAAATGACTTGGTGCTACTTTCATTTCCACCAAGACAGGATAGGGTCAGAGTCTCATAAAGATGGTTAATAAACATTTCTGGTTGCAATGCCAGTGCCAAGTTAAGTGATTCTATTCAGGGATTTCTATTTACCCATTCAAAAACAGAGAGATGTTCTGCTGGTAGGTTTTTACTAAATTAAGACCATTTAACAGAATGTCTATTTGTTAAGAAACCAGAGGATACAGCAAACCCAAAAGCCCAGAGGCAGGAGGTTGGTTACAGAAACAACAGAGGGTAGAAGATGAGATCAAAGAGATAGCAGGGAGCCAGAGCACTTAAAGGACTTAGAGCTTTGACTCTGAGTGCCATAGAAAGGCAATGAGAAAGCCTTCAAAGCCTTTTTACAAGTGTTTTTATCCAATGCCGTCTAGTTGATTCCAACTCATAGTGACCCTCTTTAGGATAGAGTAGAACTACTAACATGGGTTTCCAAGGCTGTTTAATCTTTCTCCCATGGGTTCGAACTGCCAACCTTTTGGTTAGCAGCTGAATGCTTTAACCACTATGCCACCAGAGCTCCTTTGTGTGCCTATATAGAGAACGGCAAAATTGTTGAAATTTAATAGAGATACGCAGATCCCTAAGAATGTCCAAGAATTTCAATTAGAAAAACTACTTGAGGACCGGTGGATGGGTAGAATTAATCTGAAAAAGCTTTCTAGAGGAAGAGACACCATGATCAGGCTGACTGAAAGGCTTTTAGCTCAGATATCAGAGAAAGGGTGGTAGGAAAGGAAAAACTTTCTAGCTAGGAGGAGGCATATTTCCTATGTTATATACCCACTGGGAGCTCTGGTGGCATAATGCCCAAGGCATCTGACTACTAACCAGAAGGCTGGCAGTTCAAACCCACCAGCCACTCCTTGGAAGGAAGACTGGGCAATCTACTTACATAGAGATACAGCCTTGGAAACCCAAGGAGGGGTTGCTATGAGTTGGAACTAACTCGACAGCAGTGAGTTCTGTATATCCATTAGTCACTTACTGACATGGGTAGGTTCCAAAGACCAGATTGCTATGTGAAATAGGGCTATGTGGGAGTCAAGGTCTTCAGCGTCAGTCCCTTTCCCACTCCCCCAACTTACTACCCACAGGGTGACCCCAGTGCAACTCAGGATGTACGTGGCATGGCAGGACCCTTCTCCACCATAATAGAGCCTGCAGGGGTTGGGAGGGTTATGGTGGTGCTCCTCACTGCATCTCGCCCTGCCCCACAGCCCTGTCCCACACCTTTCACTCTCCTCTCCTTCTCATCTGCCCCACTGATCTCCTGGTACCTCAGGCCCTCGCCTGGCCTCGCCTGCCCACCCATGACCTCACAATGTCCAACTGTCACCCTGCACCACCTGTGACAAGACTGAGACATCACAGACAAACGGGAGTAGGTGTCCCACTCCTTACTGACTGCCATACTTCATGTGGCCTGGCTGTCACCTGGGCTTCCATGTATCATTTGGGGTGACTGTGGAGGATCCCACACCATTGGAGGCATTGCCTAAGAAAATTTTCAAGGTTGTTGTAACTGCTAAATGTCAGATAATGAGATAGTCTATAACAATGTATGGTTCCAAAGTATCAACAAGAATTTGTATTTGGGGACCTCAGTATCACCAAGAAAGAAAAACTGGAAGTGCAGTGAATCCTTTGGACCTGGGGTCCTTGTGCTGAGAACTTCTTAGACCCAGGGAGACTGATGCTAAGACATATGGCGATCTCCAGGCCTTCAGATGTTGAAAGGAGACAAAGATATTCCTTTAGAGTTAACAGAGAGAGAAAGCCATCCCCTAGCTAGAGCAGGCATCCTGAATTCAAACATCTAACCTCCTAAATTAGTTCTTCCCATCTGGGATCAGTAGGTGGTACAGACTGAATCATGCTCCTCAAAAAGACATGTTGAAGTTCTAATCCCTGGTACATGTGAATGTGACCTTGTTTGGAAATAAGGTCTTTGCAGATGTTATCAGTTAATATGATATATTGGATTTGAATGGGTCCTAATTCAATCTGAATGGCATCTTCATAACAGGAAAGAGACACTGAAAGACAGAGGGATGACTGAATTATGCTTGGCTGCAGCTGCAAGCCAAGGAACATCTAGGGCTACCAGAAGACAAAAGAAGAACCGATGTACTTGAATTGTGATATTGGTGAAGAATACTGAACACATCATGAATTGCCAGAAGAATGAACAAATAAGTTCTAGAAGAAATACAACCAGAATGCTCCTTAGAAGTGAGGATGGTGAGACTCTGGCTTATATTGGACATGCTAGAAAAGGACAGCATGTTGGTAAAGCGGAGAGGTGGTGAAGGCAACGGAGGCCCTCAGTGAGAGAGACTGACACAGGGGTCTGAACAATGACTCAAACACAGCTAAGATGGTACAGGACTGGGCGTGGATCGGAGCTCAAACCCACCAGCCACTCCTCAGAGGAAGGCTGGGCAATCTACTTCCGTAGTGATACCGGTTCAGAAACCCAAGGAGGGGTTGCTATGAGTTGGGGCCGACTCGACGGCACATAACAACAACAACAAAAAAAAATAACAATATTTCACTTAATAAGTTTTGTTTTGTTTTTTAACTTTATCATGATTTGGGTGAAAGTTTACAGAGCAAATAAGTTTTTCGTTCAGCAATTCACGCCAATTTTGTTTTGTGACATTGACTGCAATCCCCACAATGTATCAGCACTCTTCCCATCTCCCAGTGTTCCCCATTTCCATTCTTCTTTCTTTTCCTGTTCCTTCCTGTCTTCTGAGCTTTGTCCCTGGGCAAATGCTGCCCTTTTTGTCTCATATAGTTGATTGTTCTAAGGAGTACATACCTCCCTGTTGTTATTGTTCACCTTATAGGCCTATTATTTGGCTGGAGCTCTGGTGGTGTAATGCCTAAGGCATTTGACTGCTAACCAGAAGGCTGGAGGTTCAAACCCACCAGCCACTCCTTGGAAGGAAGGCTGGAAAATCTCTCATGTAGTGATACCACCTCAGAAACCCCAGGAGGGGTCACTATGTGTCGGATCCGAATCGATGGCAGGTTTTTTTTTGTTTTTTTTTTTTGTATTATTTGGCTGAAAGTTGATCCATGGGAGTGGGTTTGGGAAACAGGAAGCAGAGCTGCCTCAGCCTCAAAGAGTAGGACCATGGCCTCTGGGGATGGTACCATCACAGCCTTCTAGGTTTCAAAGAGTCAAACCTTCACAATTTGGTTGTGCAGAATAGGGCTGCCATTCATAAGGGTCAATGGGATGAGGCCATAGCCAATGCCCAAAAGTGAGGAAGCAGGGCCTTCAGGCCGAAGTGGCAGAGGAATGGGGCCTGCCAGGCCAAGGCAGGGAGGTCAGCACTCAGATGAACTAGGGGATTGGAGCCACCCAGTGAAGGAGATGTGTTCAAATGCCAAATTGACAAGGGGTAGAATTGTGGTAGTTAAGTTGTGTGTCAACTTGGCTTGGCCTGGTTTTGAGTGGTTGAGCAGCTGAATGTAGTTATTCCCCATGATGAGACTGGTTATAAACTCCATCATAGAATCTATTGGAGCAGTTGAGTAGCTGCCTTAAAGATGTAGTCTCATGCAGGTATATAAGCAGCAGCTTTGAGAAAGGTCTCTGAAACTTTCAGGCAAACTTGGCCCCAGCATGTAGCTGAGTCCTCAGTTAACAGTCTGCCATGTTTCCCACCAATCTTGGGATTGTCTCTGGGCTTGAACTAGTGGCCTGCCATGGACTGTGCCATTTTGTTGACCTTCGGTTTGTTGGCCTCAGCAGTCAGTAGTTGCCTGGGTGAAGAGAAGCCTCTAGCTCCAGTGGGCCAGGAGTAAGAGGTAGAGCTGAAACCCAAGATCAAGGGGCCTTCACCCAGCCCCTAGAGCTTGGCACTTTGAACTTGGACTTCTAGTCTCCTAAACTGTAAGAGAATAAATCTCTGTTTGTTGAAGCTACCCATTTGTAATACTTTCTGTTAAAGCAGCACTAAGGTAATCAAAACAGAAGGGGAAGGAAAATGGCATAGCCTGTCATTACATTAAAGGTTTGACACTTCCTGCAAACAGATTAATGGAAAACTGAAGGATATAAATCAGCCAACAGACTGTGGGTTGGACCAAACAATATGTACTCCCCAAGGATTTACAATTCCTAGTAGCTACTAGTTTTCATTTAAGAGATCATCTAGGGTGGGATAAGACAATATAAAGAATGAAGAAATATTGAGGTCATTTTTTTGGAGGGCTGCCAAAACAGTAGTCAGACAATGCCCAACTTGTACAGAATTTAACCCACCAAACACCTGTAGACCCCTGTAGACAAGTACCCTTTTCCTACCAGATCTATGTTGAGATGGCAAATGGATTTTATTCAATTAACCCCTTTGCAGGGATATAAATATGTATTGGTAATGAACCGCAGATATTCCCATTGGATAGAAGCCTTTCCTTGTAGGGATACCACTGCTACATTTGTGGCAAAGAATCTTTTGCAAATACAATCCCTACTTGGGGACACTCAGGAATTTTTTGTAGTGATTGAGGAATTCATTTTACTGGACAAGTGATAACCACCATGTGAACAATTTTTCACATTGCACAGCACATGCACTGTCCATATTATTCCCCAATCCTCAGGACTAGGTTTGCTTGTCTGATAGAGCTTGATGAAACCACTGAGACTATGGCCCCTAGCTGCCTTTCAGGTCTGGAGTTAAACCTACACCTATGGCTTCCAGCCCAAGAGAGGACAGGCATATGAGCTGAACATTTACACTCGGTAGATACACTCCTTGGAGAGAACTATTGTGGGAGAGTAGAGGGGCTGGGTATGCACAGGGACATAGCTTGGGGGACAGGAGTGCATGGAGAGAAGGACACAGGGAAGAGGCAACTATGGGGAGGAAGTGGGAGGGGAGCTGTTGCATTGTGGTAGATTGTGGTCAATGTCATGAGACAAAGTATATGTGAAATGCTGTATGGAAAGTGAATTTGCTCTGTAAATTTTCACTAAAATCACAATTTAAAAAAAAAAAGATGACCCGTCTCTGGTTCTCCCAAGTTAACTGCATTTGAAAGTATAACCAGCCAACCCATGGGTTTAGCTTACAGTGTTAACAATATTGAGCTAAATCTTTCTACTAATCTGCTAAAATATAGTCAAGGATTAGTTCAGTATACTAAAGATCATGCTTACCAGTTGCAACATGTAGATCAAATAAACACACCTTTTTCCACTTCCTCAAATTGGAAACCTGAACCAGGAGATTATGTGTATCAGAAACATCACCAAATTAAGGATTCTCTCAAACCTTATGGAAAGGACCTTATTTATTGCCTTTAACTATTAGCAGAGCTCTGGTGGCATAACAGATAAGGCACTTGACTGCTAACCAGAAGGTCAGTGGTTCAAACTCACCAGCTGCTCTGCAGAATGATGATGGGGCAACCTACTTCCATAAAGATCTACAGGCTCAGAAACCCAATGCAGGTAGCTATGAGTTGGAAATGACTCGATGGCAGTGAACTTTTTTTTATTAACTAATGACTGTGCTTCTAAATTACAGTGAGTCAAATTGTGGATACATTTATCCCAGCTAAAGAAAATCAAAGTTCCTGAATGGGTTACTGAACCAGCACGAAGACTAAAACAAAAGTTTAAACATTAATTGTGTAACACCAAAGGCCAAACCTTCCCTGCAACCTATACCAGAAAGGGAAGAACTGGAAAATCCAGTCAGCTGAAGTAATAGGACTTACACCCTCTTTTTTTTTTTTTTTTTAATGGTAATCCTTATAGTGTTAAAAATACATATTAGGTTGAGATTTGTGGTTTAGTTAGTTTAATCATAGAAATAATTTTGAGAGAGTTCCAGCAAGATGGCGGACTAGGCAGAAAGACTGCACAGACACTCTTCAACAAAGAAAAAAGAAACCAATTAACACAGACATGGAGGATAATCCTGGACCCCTGAGCCTTGAAAAGAAGGATACAGAAGTGGACTAAACCCCAACTAGCAGAAGAACTTGCGTGAAAATACCAAAAAAGGAGACCTACGGAGCTGCAGTCTGGCAGTGATCCTGAGTGATCCTGATGGCATAGACAGCTTGGAGATTCCCGAGTGGTGGTAGGACCTAAGAATTAACCTAAAAATCACCCTGCTAGCCAAGGACTGCATGGAGGACTGTGCACGGTGGCTGAGGAACAAACAGAGAAGGTGAAGAGAAAGGTGGGCTGAACTGTGGACTTTTGATGGCCCGGAGGGCACTGTCATTTTGAAGGTTTAAAAATCAGCTTGACTATTTTGGATATTTAAACAGACAGGGCTCTCACAGATTCCTGGGGCGTAAGAACACGTTCTGCTATCCAGTGACCCCAAGGACACTCGGGACCTGCGAGACTGAAAAGGTACAACATTCCTCTTGTTACTCTTATACCCCACACCCGCGTGGTGAATGAAGGTGTGGCCATCCCCCACTCAAACCTACCTTCTGGTCCTACAGGAACTCCATCACAGTCTGTGTGCACAGACAGAGACTGCGTGCCCTACCCTGTCCCCCATCAATTTTTTTTTCCTCATTTTTTATTTTTATTTTTCCATTTCTTTTTTCTGGTGATTAGTTTGCTTGTATTTGTCTCTTTAAAACAACTAATATTATCAATACTTTTGACCTTTTTATTATGATTCTTAATCTTCCCGTACTACCAGGTCCTAGTTTTCAGCATTTTTTCTTTCCGCTGTGCCTGGTTGAAATTTTTTTTTTTTTTTTTTTCATTTTTTCCCCTTTTTCTCATGATTAACCCTGTTCATTGTTTTTCTTTTTGCATTTTTCCCATTTATTTCTACATTTATTATTCTCCTTCCCTACTTTTTTTTCCTTAGTGCCCTATCCCCAGATATTGCAGGTTTCTTGTTTTTTTCTTCTTCCCCCCCACTTTTTTTTTTTTTTTTGGTTAGTGTTCCTGTGTGATTACATGGTGTGTTTATTCTCCATGTGCTTTTAGTATTTTTGATGGTTATTCAATTGTAATTTGTGTATAACTAAGTGGCAGACAACAACAGTCCCCACAAGACACAACTACACCCACACCTCCTGCAACTTCACTTACTGAGCAACAGCCACTACCTCCTTCTCCACCAATGGGCCAACAATAAAAAACCACCTAGAAGAGCCAGAATCACCCTTGACTGCTCTTCACAAACAGTTAACAGAGATCTAAATACAACAACGGCACACTGCCTCAGAAACAATACATCATCACAGTCCACACAAAGAAGCAGGATAAAGTGGTAGAAACAAGGGAGTAGGATACAGACCAAGAACACATCCCTGAGGAAGAAGCAGCACTGGAATTCGATGATAAGGAATTCAAAAGAATTATCTTTAGATATCTTCAAAGGATTCAGAAAAAGACCAAAGAAAACACAGAAAAAAACATAGAATAATTTTGGAAGAAAATACAAGGACAAAATGACAAAATAAATGAAAAATCAGAAATGATTCTAAATCTACAGATAGAAATACAGACGATTAATACTAAATTGTCAGAAATAGATAACACATTAGAAGGGCAAAGGAGAAGAATTGATGTGATGGAAGACAGAATTAATGAGATTGAAAACAAATACCGGAACACTTCTCTGGAAAAGGATCGATCAGAAAAAAAAATCAAAACAAAATGAAGAAAGCCTAAGGTTCATGTGGGATACCATCAAAAGGAATAACTTACGTGTCACTGGAAT
>NW_006921718.1:3193244-3207824 GCF_000298275.1 Orycteropus afer afer | reverse complement strand
CAGGGGGCAGGAGTGTATGGAGGGATGGATACTGGGAAGAGGTAACTATGGGGAGGAAGTGGGAGGGGAGCTGTTGCATTGTGGCAAACTGTGGTCAATGTCATGAGACAAAGTATATGTGAACTGCTGTATGGAAAGTGAATTTGCTCACCTAAATCACAATCAATCAATCAATCAATCAATCAAAATTAAAAAAAAAGAATTTTAATAATTCTGCATGTTACTCATTGTTTGTTATTCACCAGTATTGAGTTTTTTAAAGATTTTTTTTCATATGTATTTTAACTTCAGCTTTAAAAGAAAATACATTTGTAAAATTAGTTTAATCAGTTGCTCATGCAGGGAATTTAAATGATTGCTGGATATGTGATCATAATTTTAAATCTATATAAGACAATACAGATCTTTTAGCTTCCCAATATTAAGCTATCATGTTATCCCTCCCTTCATCAACCATAAAGTATAGTTTTGCCCTAAAACAAGCAATAGCATTTAAATTGTGGCAACCCCCCACAGCATGCCATTTCATCCAAAGATCCCTTGTTTTTAATCTTTCAAGTACATGATACAGTTATAAATTGTAAAAAAAATAAAGGCAGTTAACCCCAAAGTTCCCTGTGTACAGGAAGGTGAATTAGGACTCTATTTTATTAAATGCTACCCAGAGTCACTTTGCTATCTTAATCATTGGTATCAAAATTGTTCAGCAACTTTGGATGAACTATTTTCCAAATACGACAAATATATTTTTTCACAATCCTTATTTTGAGAATTATACAACTTAGAACTCAAGTTTGGAAAATTTCAAATACATAATAATAATTTAGTTGAGGCATTGCTAATACATGTAAATTTTTCTATTCCAGACCCTCATACCAATACTTTATTTGTGCCCTTTATGGATATGTGCTCCTATGTGGGGGATCTAGTTACAATGATTTAAACAATCCCTTTCCTAGGGACTGTCCTTATGCATGGGCTGTCCTATGTGTTGTTGTTGTTGTTAGGTGCCGTTGAGTCGTTTCCGACTCATAACGACCCCACACACAGCAGAACGAAACACTGCCCAATCCTGCGCCAGCTCCATGATCCCTGCTATACTTGAGCCATCCTATGTGTAGTTGGGTGGAAATGAGAGGATAATACACCTTAGGATCAATGGGTGTCCCCCTTGATATTTATTCAAAACGTGCTAGTCGATATTGGATGAGTGATATTAAACTAATATCAATAACCAAAAGAGAGGTATATGAAAATCCCATAGCAGAACAACCAGGGTGAGGTTGGTTATTTTTAAGAGCATTAATTCCCTCATATGGTATAGTTGTTGCTGCTGTTATGTGCCACCGAGTTGTCACCGACTCATAGCAACCTTATGTACAACAGAACGAAACACTGCTCGGTCCTGTGCCAGCCTATCATCCCTACTATACCTGAGCCTATTGCTGCAGCCACTATGTCTATCCATCTCATTGAGCGCCTTCCCCTCTTTCGTTGGCCCTCCACTTTACCAAGCATGACATCCTTCTTCAGAGAATGATCCCTTTTGACAACATGACCAACATGAGACAAAGTCTGGCCATTCTCACTTCCAAGGAGCATTCCAGCTGCACTTCTTCCAAGACAGACCTATTAGTCCTTTTAGCAGTCCACAGTACTTTCAGCATTCCTCACCAACACCACAACTCAAAAGCATCAACTATTCTTCGATCTTCCTTATTCATTGTCCAGCTCTCACATGCATACGAGGCGTCTGAAAATACCATGGCTTGGGTTAGGCACATCCTAGTCTTCAAGGAGATATCTTTGCTCTTCAGTGCTTGAAAGAGGTCTTTTGCAACAGATTTGCCCAATGCAATACGTCTTTTGATGTCTTGACTACTGCTTCCATTGGCGTTGACTGTAGAACCAAGTAATATGAAGTCTTTGACAACTTGAATCTTTTCTCCATCTATTGTGATGCTGCTTATTGGTCCAGTTGTGAGGATTTTCATTTTCTTTATATTGAAATGTAATCCATACTGTAGACTGTAGTCTTTAATTTTCATCAGTAAGTTCCCAACCTCACTTTCAGCAAGCAAAGTTGTGTTGTCTGCATGTCACAAGCTGTTAATAAGCCTTCCTCCAATCCTGATGCCACATTCTTCTTCATATAGTCCAGCTTCTCGGATAATTTGCTCAGCATACAAGTTGAATAACTATGGTGAAAGGATACAACCTTGATGAACTCCCTTCCTGATTTTAAACCATGCAGTATCTCCTTGTTCTGTTTGAACAACAGCCTCCTGGTCTATGTACAGGTTCCTCATGAGTACTAATAAGTGTTCTGGAATTTCCATTCTTCTCAAAGTTATCTATAATTTGTTATGATCCACATAACTGAATGCCTCTCCATGGTCAATAAAACATAAGCAAACATCTTTCTGGTATTCTCGCTTTCAGCCAAGATCCATCTGACACCAGCTATGATATTTCTCGCTCCATGTCCCCTTCTGGATCCAACTCGCATTTCTGGAAGTTCTCTGTCAAAATACTGCTACAAATGTTTTTGGATTATCTTCAGTAATATTTTACTTGCATGTGATATCAATGATATTGTTTGATAATTTCCACATTGTGTGGGATCACCTTTCTTTGGAATGGGTACAAATATGGATCTCTTCCAGACAGCTGGCCAGGTAGCTGTCTTCCAAATCTCTTGGCGTAGTCAAGCAAGTGCCACCGCGCAGCATCCATTTTTTGAAACATCTCAATGGGTATTCTGTCAATTCTCGGAGTTGTTTTTCACCAATTCCTTCAGTGCAGCTTTGACGTCTTCCTTCAATACCACGGGTTTTTGATCATATGCCACCTTCTGAAATGGATGATCATCTACCAATTCTTTTTGTATAGTGACTCTGTATATTCCATCCATCTTCTTTTGATGTTTCCTGTGTCATTCAACATACTGCCCGTGGAATCTTTCAATACTGCAACTCGAGGCTTAAATTTTTCCTCAATTCTTTCAGCTAGAGAAATGCTGAGTGTGTTCTTCCCTTTTGGTTTTGTGACTCCAGGTCTTTGTACATTTTGTTATAATAAATGACTTTGTCTTCTTGAGCTGCTCTTTGAACTCTTCTGTTCAGCTCTTCTATCCTGTTGATTCTTCCATTTGCTTTAGCTACTCTCTGTTCAAAGGCAAGTTTCACAGTCTCTCTGACATCCATTTTTGGTCTTTCCTTCCTTTCTTGTCTCGTAATGACCTTTTACTTTCTTTAAGGATGATTTTCTTGATGTCATCCCACAATTCCGCTGGTTTTAGGTCACTGGTGTCCAATGCATCAAATCTATTCTTTAGATGGTCTCTAAATTCAGGAAGGATATAATCAAGATCATATTTTGGCTCTCTTGGCCTTCTTTTAATTGTCTTCAACTTCAACCTAACGTGCATATGAGCAACTGATGATCTGTGCCACAATCAGCTCCTGGTCTTGTTTTGGCTGAAGATACTGAGCTTCTCCATCGCCTCTTGCCAGAGATGTAGTCAATCTGATCCTGTGTACTCCATTTGGCTCAGTCTACGTGTACAGCTGTCATTTGTGTTGTTGAAAAAGGTATTTGCAAAGTCGTTGATGTTGCAATATTCTATCATATGATCTCCAGCATCATTTCTATCACCAAGACCATATTTTCCAACTACCGGTGATTCTTATTTCCAACTTTTGCTTTCCGATCACCAGTGATAATTAACACATCTTGAGAATGCATGTTCAGTTGATTTCAGACTTTAATTTCCTCATCTTTGGCATTGATGGTTGGTGTGTAAACTTGAATAGTAGTAATATTAACTGGTCTTCCTCATAGGCATATGGATATTATCCTATCACTGACAGCACTGTACTTCAGGACAGATCTTGAAACATTCTTTGTAAATGAATGCTACACCATTCCTCTTCAATTTGTTATTCCTGGTATAGATCATAGGGTTGTCTGATTCAAAATGGCCCAAACCAGTTCACTTCAGCTCACAAATGCCTAGGATATTGATCTTTATGCGTTCCATTTCATTTTTGACAACTTCCAATATTCCTAGCTTCATACTTCGTACATTCCATGTTCTGATTATTAATGTTGCAATATTCTATCTATCTATCTATTTGCAATTTCTATCTATCTATCTATTTATCTATCTATCTATCTATCTATCTATCTGCAATGGGTATTTGCAGCTGTTTCTTCGTATCTTGAGTTGTGCCACATCAGTAAAAGGAGGTCTGAAAGGTTTACTCCATCCACATCATTAAGGTCAGCTCTATTCTGAGGAGGCAGCTCTTTCCCACTCATATTTTGAGTGCCTTACAACCTGAGGGGCTCATCCTCTGGCACTGCATCAGACAATGTCTCAGGGCTAATTTTCAGTAATATAACAGAGAAAGTGTTTCACCACTATTCATAAGGTTTTCACTGGCCAATTCTTTAAGAAATGCTTCAAGTGCCAACCAGGTTAGCCATGGTAGACAAGTTTCAGCAGATCTTCCAACCTAAGACAGACTAGGAAGAAGGAAGAGGCCATCCACTTCTTATAGTACAGCAGCATTAGAAAAAATTTTATAAAGTTTATCTGCTACAATGGCACAAAGAGCTCATAATGTAGCTGATGGAATGTCAAAACCAAACAAAAAACCAAACTCACTGCTGTTGAGTTGATTCCGACTCATAGCGACCCCTTCCTTGGGCTTCTGAGGCAGTATCTCTATGGAAGTAGATTGACTAGTCTTCTTTCTGAGGAGTGGCTGGTGGGTTTGAACCACCAGCCTTCTGGTTAGCAGTCACATGCCTTAGGCACTACACCAGCAGAGCTGATGTCAGCTCAACAAAAATCATTAGTCACTGGCAAAGATGGTACAGGACAGTCAAAATGTGTTACATTTCTCAGTGTTACAACACCATAGAGGAGTACGTGCAGTGACCAATTCATCCTATTGTTCCCAGGTAAATAGTTCTGGAATTGTAGAACAAGATATTCATAAAACCTGACAGCAGGCTATTTGGCTACACTCTATTCTTCCTTTACAAACTCCAGATTTATTTGGATGGCTACTTCAAAGGAACAGGATCTTGGGCTTGCTCGTTCCTACAAAGCATTTTAATAATAGTAATGATCATTAGCTCAATCTGTATTTTGTTCAAATGTGTGATTGCTGGAATAAATAAATGACAGCACCTCAATAAACGTCCAACTCCTAAATGAATGATAAATACTGATCCTCTCAACTTTTGCAATATGTTCAATGGAGCTGTAACCCTCACCTAATAACACTAGCAAAGAGCCAGATGGTATAGGGTGTGTGTGTGGAGAGACAGAGAGACAGAGACAGGGACAGAGACAGGGACAGAGAGAGAATGTGACCAAGTGGAGCAAAAATATTAATTGGTGAATACAGATAAAGAGTACATAGGGTTTATTGTAATATTTTTCAACTTTTCCCAATGCCTGAAATAAATATTCTAAAATAAAAAATTGGTAGTGGGAGAATGGGAGATGAGATGATGATACTAAGAACAGACAGCTTTTGAGAATTTCTGCTCTAAAATGGAACAGACAACAGGAGTAATAATTGAGGTGAGAGAGGTGGGGGTGGGTATCAAGGGTATTTATTAAGTGAAATTATATAATTCCTGAAATTGAGTTATATAGTTCATTTTGTCCTTTTAAATGCTGACACTTAAAATATTTTCTGGAACCAAAATATCTCATGTGCACACACGTGCACACACACACACCCCACCACCACCACCACCACCCAAAAAAAAAACTCACTGCCATCGAGTCAGTCCCAACTCATAGTGACCCCTCCCTGGGTTTCCAAAGTGGTATTCCTACAGAAGTAGATTGCCCAACCTTCCTTCCGAGGAGTGGCTGGTGGGTTTGAACTGCCAGCCTTCTGGTTAGCAATCAAATGCCTTATGTACTATGCCACCAGAGCTTCTCAAATATCACCAGAGGAGTATAATTTGACTCATCGCTTTGTTTACTAATTTAATTCATTGTAATCTAGCCATGAGAATATCCAGTAAATGATGTTATGACAATTCAATAATTGCTTTAAAAAATTTACATACATATGTCATTCCCTATCAGAAAATAAGTTATAAATAGATCAAAGTTTTAACTGTATATTGTATTCAGTGCTTCTGTTGTACCTCCTGGTTAATCACACGGTGCCTAGAGTCTTAAAAGCTTGCAAAGTACAATAAGCGCAGCCAATTTGCATAGAATAAAAGAAGTAGAAGAACCAGGAATAGGAGGAGGAATGTGTGTCTAATTGCCTCCTGAAAAACTTTACCAAGAGACCAGAAGAACTGGATGGCATCCAAACAGCATTATGGAACATTCTGCTGAAAGAGTCTATAGAAGAACTCTGCTCAAAAGGGGAAGATGCAAAAAGATAATTTCAAATTCTCAAGGAATCCAGATTTTCTGGATCCACTGAAGCTCAATGAACTTTAGAAACTATTTCTCTGAGATAATCTTTAAACCTTTAATCAAAAACATCCCCTGGAAGTACAGACAACAAATATGAATCCTTTTGCATATACAGTACTGAGTTGTCAGTGAAGGCAAACATGGGTATACGGACAGATAGATAGGTGGACAGGCTAAACAATTAGGTATGTCTAAATGGGGAGTGTATCCAAGATCATATATAGGGTTGTCAGACAATGGTCCTATAAGTTTATGTGAATAATCAGAATTCCCAGGTGTATAGTAGAGCTGACAAGGGGCAAGGTTATGGTCATTGCTTGGTCACAGCCAGCTACCCAGAGTGACTGAGTAGTTGATCCTGAGGGCTTGGGACCATAGTCGCAGGGGACATCAAGCTCAATTGGCATAACATACTATACAAAACATTGTTCCACCTCCTACTTTGGCGTAAAAAGTTTTATATGACTTTTTTAGAAAAAGACTCCAAGGGCCTATTTCTGGCAATTCTTTCTGATTCAGTATTTCTATTCTTAGTAGGCTTCCAAGTAACTTTCATACAGCCAGTTCCACTCAGAAACAGCTGGAATAGCATATAATGAGAATAAAAACAAGGATTTCCCACAGATAAATACCCTTTATTATTTTCAACCTTCAAGTTTCTCCTCTTCTTCCTTTCAACATTCCTCTACCATTCCAGTTCACACTAAATTACCATCTATTTTAATCTGCCCAAGTAGAATGTAAATCCCTGGAAAGCAGCCTAAACACACTAAATCTAAAAGTAAATCCTCTTCATAATGACCTTAGCTAAGTAAAACAAGACTTATGGGTATATCCCTGTCCTTGAGTGTAGTGATGCCCACAATTTCTTAAACATGTGCAAACAAAAAACTGTAAATCTAGATTTTATCACTTTTATCAGGTAGAAATTCCTACTTATTAGCATTTCTCTAATTCAGTGGTCCAGGAACCAACAGCATCAACATTACCCAGAAAACTGTTAGAAATATAAACTTTTAGGCCCTTAATCATATATCAAGGAGCTCTAGTGGCACAGTGCCTAAGGCATTTGACTACTAACCAGAAGGCTGGCAGTTCAAACCCACTAGCCACTCCACAGAAGGAAGACTGGGCAATCTACTTCCATAAAGATTTACCACCTCAGAAACCCAAAGGGGGTCGCTATGAGTCAGAATCGACTCGATGGCAGTGAGTTTGGTTTGGTTTTTGGTTAATCACACATCAATAAGGAACTTGTATTCAGAATATTCAAAGAATTCTTACAACTGAATAGTTAAAAAAGTAAAAACTCAGCAAAGGGTCTGAATGTGCATTTCTCCAAGGAAGATATACAAATGGCCAATAAGCACATGAAAAGATGCTCAACGCCATTTATCAACAGGGAAATGCAAATTAAAACCACAACAAGGTGCCACTCCACAGCACTAGGATGGCTAGAATCAAAACATCAGATGATAATAAGTCTTTGTAAGAATTAGAGAAATCAGAACCCTTATATGCTGGTAGGGATTTAAAATGGTACAGCTGCTTTGGAAAAGTTTAGCAATTTTTCCCAAGCAATTAAACAGAGTTATCATACCAAAACCATAGGCATATACTGAGAGAAATGAAAACATACATTCATACAAAAACTTTTACACAGAAGTTTATAGCAAGATTATCCACAATACCCAAAAAGTGGAAACAACTCAAATATCCACCAACTGAATACTGTATAAACAAAATGTGGTATTTCCATACAATGGAATATTATTTGGCCATAAAAAGGAATGAAGTGACCTCCAGTAAGATGGCAGGACAGGCACACAAGCTCCACAGACCCTCTTTACCAAAGAAAAGAGAAATCAATCAACACAGATACAGAAAATAATCCTGGAGCCCTGAGCCCAGAAGTGGATTAGGTACCAACCAGTGGAAAAACCTGAACAAAAAACAGTGAGTACAGAGATGGTCAGAGCAGCAGACTATCAGCTACTCTGATGGGACCAACAGCCTGAATATTTCTAAGTGGTGCTGGGACCTGAGAATTGACCTAAAGATCAGCCCTGGCCACCAACAGCTGCAGGGACAACTGAGCTGGTAGCCTATGACTAGGAAGGGAAACAGCAAAGAGGGAGACAACCTGAGCTGTGGACTTTTGGCTGTCTGGAGGGTGCAGCCATTTTGAATGTTTATAAGTGGTGGCCATTTTGGATTTTAAACTGACAGCACTCTCATTCGCATTCCAAGGACCTAAGAATAGGCTCTGTTTGCCAAGGATGGCAGGGACATAAGGAAGGCTGACAACAGGAAAGAAGACAGATGGTGAGTGTATGAGTGTTGCCAACTAACGAATAGAGGAGAATAGCACAGTACCCTGCTAACGTGTTGTTGTTGTTTGTCGTCGAGTCGGCCCTGACTCATAGCGACCCCTCCTTGGGTTTCCGAGTCAGTATCACTACGGAAGTAGGATTGCCCAACCTTCCTTCCGAGGAGTGGCTGGTGAGTTTGAACCGCCAGCCTTCTGGTGAGCAGTCAAGTGCCTTAGGCACTATGCTACCAGAGCTCCCACCCTGCTAACGTAGACAACATATAAAAAAAACAAAAATCAGGGCCAACTCACTCCAACATACAATCACCAATTAAATAGAAACACAAAAACATCACAGTGCCTCAGAGACAACAGAGCATCATAGTCCACACAAAGAAGCAAGATAAACCAGGAGAAAAAAGGGAACAGGATACAGACCCAAAACACATCCCTGAGGAAGAAACAGCATTGGAACTCCCTGATAAGGAATTCAAAAGAATTATATTTAGATATCTTCAACAAACTGAGAGACAGATCAAGGAAAACACTGACAAAATTAAAGAAAACATAGAGAAAACCCTAGAACAATTTCAAAAGACAATACAAGAACAAAATGACAAAATAAATGAAAAATCAGAAATGATACAAAATCTACAGACAGAAATCCAGAAGATTATTACTAAATTTTCAGAAATAGATAACATATTGGAGTAGAATTGAATTGGTGGAAGACAGAATTAGTGAGATTGAAGGCAAATACCTTAATACTTCTTTGGAAAGGGAACAATCAGAAAAAAGATCAAAATAAAATGAAGAAAACCTAAGGTTCATGTGGGACACCATCAAAAGGAATAACCTATGTGTAATCAAAATTCCAGAAGAAGAAGAGACAAACAAAACCAGAGAAAACTGTAAAAGATTGGTTGGAAGACAATATTCCTGGTATGATGAAAGATGAGAATATAACCACCCAAGAAGTCCAATGAACCCCAAACAGGATAGACCCCCAAAAGAAAATCACCAAGACATATCATCATCAAACTCACCAAAGCCAAAGACCAAGAAAGAATCCTGAGAGCAGCATGGGAAAAACCAAAAGTTACCTACAAGAGGTAACCAATAAGAATAAGCTCAGATTTCTCGGCAGAAACCATGTAGGCAAGAAGACAATGGAATGGTATATATAAAACCCTGAAAGAGAAAAACTTCCATCCAAGAATTATATACCTGGCAAAATTGTTCCTCAAATATAATGATGAACTGAGGACATTACTACACAAGCAGAAATTAAGGAATTTGTTAAAACCAGACCAGCCTTACAAGAGATGCTAAAGGGAGCCCTTTGGACAGAGAACCAACAACAGCAAACAAGTGACCATTAACACACATAACCCAGAAACCAACCCAGTTATAGAAGTATCCAAAGTAAAAAAGCCTACAAGATTGTAAACAGTGAACCAGAGACATCAATTGACAAATGAAGACAACTACAAACCAAAAAGGAAAAAAAAAAACTGTAGTTACAGAACTTCTAAGTGGTAGGGAAGTCAAGGCAACTACAAGATAAAACGGATTGTTCTAAACTTGGGAGGAAATTATCAATTACCGGGTAACCTCAAAGAAAAATGAAAAACCTTCACATCAAAATAAAAAAGAGGACCAGTACAAATATTTAGCAAATACTAAAACAATAGCAATGAAGGAAGTGATAACATGATTCATAAACAAAATGAGCTCAGCACAGAAAATTATATGGAACAAAGAAATCAACACCATAAAAACAGCACATAACAAAATGACAGCAACAAATTCATACTTGTCGATAATTACATATCTGACAAGGGACTTAGCTCTAAAATTTATAGAAAACTCCAACGCCTTAACAACAGAAAGATTAAAAATCCAGTTAAAAAATGGGTAGAGGACATGAATGGACACTTCACCAAGGAGGATATTTAGGTAGCCAGCAAATCCATGAAGAAATGCTAACGATCATTAGCCATCAGAGAGATGCAAATCAAAACAACAATGAGATACTATCTCACCCGAGCACTAAAGGCAAAGTTCAATGAGACAGAAAATGGCAGATGCTGGTGAGGATGTAGAGAGATTGGGACTCTCATCCACTGCTGATGGGACTGTAAAATGATACAACCACTGTGGAAAACAGTATGGTGATTCCTTAAAAAGTTGGAATTAGAAATACCAGTTGACACACCAATTCCATTACTAGGTATATATCCTAGAGAAATGAAAACCAGAACAAGAACAGATAGATGCATACCCATGTTCATCACAACACTATTTACAATAGCAAAAAAGATGGAAACAACCTACGTGCACATCAGCAGAAGAATGGATAAGCAAACTATGGTACATACACACAATGGAATACTATGCAACACTAAAGAATAATGTAGAATCTGCAAAACACTATATAATGTGGATGAACTTGGAGGACATTATGCTGAGTGAAATAAGTCAATCACAGAAGGCCAAATATAGTATTAGTTCATTATTGTAAAAAATTAAGGAAAGGTTTATATATGGAAGGCAACTTTCTTTGTTGGTTACCAGGAGTGGAAGAGGAGGGAAGGGAACACTGTCCCCAAAAACCAAAAAAACATTCACCCATGTCACTTTAGTTTTGTGTATTTCACTACACATAAATTAAATTTCAACATGTATTAAAAGAAAAAAAAAAGGAATGAAGTACTGATGCATGCTACTACATGGATGAACCTTGAAAAACCTACACAGGAATCAGGGAAATGTACACAGACAAAATACATCACTTAGGCTTGATGGGAAGGGAGAGGAAGAGATTAATGAGAGTTAAAGAATAGGGTGTTTCTTTTTGAGGTGGAAATGTTCTAAAACTGAGTGTGGTAATAGTTGCACATATCTGTGACTACACTAAAAACCACTGAATTGTATGCTTTTGGTGGGTAAATTGTATGGTAATGAACTATACCTTAAGAGTACTACTGGGAAAAAAATTTTAAAGTTACCTTGACAGAACAATTCCACTTTTGGGTATATACCCAAATGAAATAAAAATATTATTTACACACAAAAACACACAAATGTTTATTGCAAAATTATTCAGAAAAGTCAAAGATGGAAATAACGCAAATGTCCATCAATTGGTGACCAGATAAACACAATGTGGTATAAACATACAATTGAATATTATCAACCATAAAAAAAGGAAAACAATACTAATACATGCTACAATACTGATGAACCTTGAAAACATTTTGCTAAGTCAGCCACAAAAGATCACATATTATATTATGCAATTTATATGAAATGTCCAGAACAGAAAAATCTATACAGGCAAAAAGTAGATTAATGACTGCCTGGGAATGGAGGGATGCGAGATTGGGGGATTATAGCTAAAGGGTCCATCCAGGGTTTCCTTTTTTCTCTTTTTCAGAGTTTCCTTTTAAGGTGATGAAACATTCTATAACTGATTGTGGTGGTGATGGCTGCACAACTGTAAATATACTAAAAACCACTGAACTGTATACTTTAACTGGATGAACTGTGTATGTAAATTATATCTTAATAAAGATTTTAAAATAAACAGAAAGGAGTAGAAAGAAAAGACATATAGAAATAAGTATCTAATCTTAGCTGCAAAAGTATTTTCATTAGTATTTGTATATCAACTGTTGAATAATTAAACAGTATAGAAAATAAACTTCATGTATAGCATTGTATGACTCCTAATAGCACTGTGGACAACCACACTAACTAATCCTGACTTGAATTATACTATATTTAAATACTTACTTACAATACTTGAAACTAACTACCAAAATTTGTCCCAAATGTTGAAAATTCTGACAAAGCAACATTTGTATTAGGAATATTTTAGGTGCCATCAAGTCGTCTCTGACTCATAGTGACCCTATGCACAGCAGAATGAAACACTGCCTGGTCCTGAGATGGCTCCTTGATTCTTGCTATACTTTACTTGAACCCATCGCCACTGCCACCATGTCAGTGCATCTCATTGAGGGCCTTCTCCTCTTTCATTGACCCTCCACCTTACCAAGCATGACATCTTCTCCAGGGAATGGTCTCTTCTGACAACATGACCAAAGTAGGTGAGACGAAGTCTGGCCATCTCACCTCCAAGGAGCATTCTGGCTGCACTTCCTCTGGGACAGACATGCAGTTCATGGTACCTTCAGCATTCTTCATCAACACCACAGCTCAAAACCATCAGTGCCTCTTTGGTCTTTCTTATTCATTGTCCAGCTCTCACATGTATATGAAGCAATTGAAAATATCATGGCCTCTGTCAGGCACACCTTAGTCCTCAAGGAGACATCCTTTGCTCTTCAGCACTTGAAACAGGTCTTTTGCAGCTGATTTGCCCAGTGCTATATCCGTCATCTGATGTCCTGACTGCTGCTTCCATTGAGTCGACTGTGTTGTTGTTGTTGTTGTTATGTGCCGTCGAGTTGGCTGCAACTCATAGCAACCCCTCCTTGGGTTTCCGAAGCAGTATCATTATGGAAGTAGCATTGCCCAACCTTCCTTCCGAGGAGTGGCTGGTGGGTTTGAACTGCCAGCCATCAGGTTAGCAGGCAAGTGTCTTAGCCACTATGCTACCAGAGCTCCCATTGAATCGACTGTAGAACCAGGTAACATGAAGTCTTTGACAATTTCAATTTTTTCTCTGTTTATTGTAATGTTGCTTATAGGATCAGCTGTAAGGATTTTTGTTTTCTTTATATTGGGATGTAATCCACACTGCAAACTGTATTCTTCAGTCATCATAAGTACTTCAAGTCATCCTCACTTTCAGCAAAAAAAGGTGTGTCGCCAGCTTATCACAGGTTGTTAATGATTCTTCCTCCAATCCTAAAGCCACGTTCTTCTTCATACAGTCCAGCTTCTCGGATTATTTGCTCAGCATACAGATAGAATAAGAATGATGAAAGGACTGACACACTCCCTTCTTGATTATAAACCATGCAGTGTTCCCTTTTTCTGTTCAAATGACAACCTCCTGGTCTACGTACAGGGTCCTCATGAGTACAATTAAGTGTTCAGGAATTGCCATTCTTCTCAATGTTATCCACAATTTGTCTACTTCCACAGTGATACTGCCTCGGAAACCCAAGGAAGGGTCGCTATGAGTCGGGTCCGACTCAACAGCATATAACAACAACACACAATCAAATGCTTTTGCATAGTTAATAAAACACAAGTAAACATCTTTCTGGTATTCTTTACTTTGAGCCAAGATCCATCTGACATCAGCAATGATATCCCTTGTTCCACGTCCTCTTCTGAATTCAGCTTGCATTTTTAGAATTTCTCTGTCAATATACTGCTGCAACTGTTTTTGAATTATCTTCAGTTAAGATTTTACTTGCATGTGATATTAAAGATATTGTTTGATAATTTCCACATTCTGTGGGATCACCTTTCTTTGGGATGGGTACAAATATGGATCTCTTCCAGTCAGTTGGCCAGGTAGCTGACTTCCAAATCCCTTGGTATAACCAAGTTAGTTCCTCCAGCAGAGTATCCGTTTGTTGAAACATCTCAATGGGTACTCTGTCAATTCCTGGAGCCTTGTTCCTTGCCAATTCTTTCAGTGCAGCTTTGACTTCTTCCTTTAATACCACTGGTTCTTGAACATATGCCACCTCCTGAAATGGATGAGGACCGACCAGTCTTCTTGGTACAGTGACTCTGTGTATTCCTTCCATCTTCTTTTGATGCTTCCTGCATCATTCACTATTTTGCCCATAGAATCTTTCAATATTGCAACTCGAGG
>NW_006921718.1:3171650-3191745 GCF_000298275.1 Orycteropus afer afer | reverse complement strand
TTTTTGAGAAGTGGATGGCCTCCTCCTTCTTCCTAGTCTGTCTTAGTCTGTAAGCTGCGTTGAAACCTGTGCACCATGTGCAACTCTGCTGGCGTCAGAAATGCCAGTGGCCCAGCCTCAAGCCTCACAAGCAATGTACAAGACCCACAGAGCTCCTAAACAATAGATTAACCATAAAATAAAGAATACTCACCTGTGAATAATCTCCTTTAAAAAATCATCTGAGACCAACTTAAAAAAATAATAATAAAAATAACTCACTGCCATCAAGCCAATTCCAACTGACAAAGACCCCAATTGGTTTCCAAGGCTGTAAATCTTTACAGAACTAGACTGCCTCATCTTTCTTCTGCAGAGCAGCTGGTGGGTTCCAACTACTGACCTTCAGATTAGCATCCAAATGCCTTTACCACTGTACCACCAGAACTCCTTTTAGGAGACCAAATGGTCAAAAATTACTCCAAACCAAAGATGAGAAGGTGAGGGGGCAGGGAAACAAGACTGCTGGTAACAGTACAATCAGAACAGAATGAATGAGAATGATGAATATTGTGAAAAGCATAACCAGTATCACAAAATAATTTGTGTAGAAATTGTTAAATGGGAACTTAATGTGCTGTGTAAACGTTCACCTTAAGCACAAAAAAAATTTTTAAAAAAAAGAAAAGAAAGAAAGAAAGCAGAAGTGGCTATATTAATATCAGATAAAGTAGACTTCCCAGCAAAGAAAATTTCTAGAGACACAGAGAGATATTACATAATGGCACCAAGAACACATGACAATCCCAAGTGAGTATGTACCAAACAACAGAGATACAAAATTATAAAGCAAAAACTGACAAAACTGAAAAAAGAAATAGACAAATCCAATTACAGTTGGACACTTCAACAGCCTTTCTCAACAACTGACAGAACAAGTAAACAAAAAAATCAGCAAGAGTAGAACTCAACCAACAGTATCTAATCAATATTTATAGCACCAACAACAGAACACACATTCTTTACAAGTCCTGTAGGAACATATGGTAATTCAAGATACACCATTATCTTGTGTCACAAAACAAATCTCAACTAATTTAAATGGACTAAAATCATACAGAATATGTTTTTGACCATAAGGCGTTCAAATTAGAAATCAGTAGCAAGAAAATCTCCAAACATTTAGAAACTAAACAGTGTATTTTTATCTAAATAATTCATTAGCAAAAGAAGTCTTAAGGGACATAAAAATGTATATTGAACTAGATGTAAATGAAAATCCAACATATCAAAACTTCTGAGACACAGCTAAAACAATGCTAAGAGGAAAATTTACAGCACATTAGAAAAGTCTCACATCAATAATCTAAACTTCAACATCAAGAATTAAAAAAAAAAAAAACTAAAACCAAATCAAGCAGAAGGAAGGAAATAACAAAGAACAGAAATAACGGCATCAAAATCAGAAAGCCATGAAACACATGGTTCTTTGAAAAGATAAAAAAAATCAACAAACCTCCAAAACAAGACTGAGAAAGAAAATAAGGCTCTGGTCTGGCTAGGGAGCCCTGTCTGGTAATTGACAAGGTAACTGACAAGAAGTATGTGGACTGGTTAATAAAGGCCTGGGACACAGAAGCTCACATGGATCTTTTTGGCTGAAGTAAGCCAGGAAGGATGGTGTATCCCTTTGGAACATGGAAACCTTGTGCTGAAAACCCCCCACACCCAGTTGAGAGCTGTGCAGGCAGAGCTGTGCTGGCTGAGAGCAGAGCAGAGCAGAACTTCCGAAGGCTACTGGTTGAGCCGTGCCAGGTGGCAGTGGCAGCCAGAAGTGACAGGGAGCACTTCTGTCCCAAGAGCTGCACTGAGGGGGGAATAGGGAATGTCCACATTTCTGCTTCAAGAGCTACACTGTCAGGGAGCAGTTCTTATCCAAAGGCTACCCCGGACAAGCTTTTTGCTGATTCTTATTTATGTACTTATCCGAGTTTAATATCCCAGAAAGTTTATTTATACACACACAATATTATTCTACAATTTGTATGAAAAGGCAAAGGAACCAGAATAGCTAAAATAATTTTGGACAAGCTTTTTGCTGATTCTTATTTATGTACTTATCCTAGTTTAATATCCCAGAAAGGTTATTTATACACATACACAATATTATTCTACAATTTATATGAAAAGGCAAAGGAACAAGAATAGCTAAAATAATTTTGAAAAGCAAGAATAAAGTGGGAGGAATCAGCTCTACTCAATTTCAATACTTAAACAAATTGTTCCACCTCCTACTTTGGCGAGTAGTGACTGGGATCTTAAAACCTTGCAAGCAGCCATCTAGATGCAACAATGGGATTCTCCTCATCCAGAGCAAAGAAGGATGAAGGAAACCAAAGATTCATAGAAACAATTAGTCCTAGCGACTGGTATACCATGCGATCTGCAGCCTATACAACTATGAGACCAGAAGAACTAGATGGTGTCCAGCTACCACTGTCATCCACTCAGAGAGGGATCTATGTAGGAGATCCTGGATAGAGAGGGAGAACAATGTGGAACAAAATTCAAAATCATTTTGGGGGAAAAAAAGGGTGGGGGGGAACCAGGTTTGCTGGTCTGATAGAGCCTGATGGAACCACTGAGACTTTGGCCCCTAGCTTCCCTTCAGGTCTGGAATTGAACCCACACCTGTGGCTTCCAGCCAAATAAAAGACAGACATATGAGTTGAACATTTACCTGAGGTAGATACACTCCTTGTAGAGAACAATCATGGGAGAGAGAGAGGCTGTTTATGCCCAGGGAGACAGCTCAGGGGGCAGGAGTGCATGGAGAGATGGACACAGGGAAGAGGTAACTATCAGGAGGAAGTGGGAGGGGAGCTGTTACATTGTGGTAAACTGTGGTCAATGTCATTAGACAAAGTGTATGTAAACTGTTGTATAGAAAGTGAATTTGCTTTGTAAATTTTCACCCAAATCACAATAAAAAAAGTAAAATTAAAAAAAAACTGATCAGAATCATTGTTCTGATAGAGACTGGCAGAACCCCCTCGGGTTATCCTTAGGGCCTGGAAATGGACCCACTTCCATGGATTAGCTCTCAGCCAAATAGCAGAAAGACCTACAAACAGAACACCTACCCCAGGGAGATGCATCCACCTACCCTAGTAAGATGTACCCCCTAGATCAATCAACCGTGAGACATCAGAAGGGCTGCATTTGCACAGAGGGAAATCTGGACAGATAGGAATATGCACAAATAAGAAGGGCACAGGGAAGGACAGTCATAGGGAGGACACGGGAGGAGAGCTTTTTATGGTTGGGGACTGTAATTGGGACCATGAAATCAAATGTGCATCAACTTTTGTGGTAAAATGAATGTGCTTTGTAAATCTACACCCATATCACAATAAATTATTTTTTTAAAAAAATGAAATGGAACACATAAAGATTGATATCTTAGGCTTTAGTCAGCTGAATTGGACTGGTACTGGCTGTTTTGAATCAGATAATTATATGGTCTACTATGCCTAGAATGCAATCTACTTCTGTAGTGATACTGCCTTGGAAACCCAAGGAGGAGTCACTATGAGTCGGGTTCGACTTGATGGTACATAACAACAACAACAACAACAATGCCTAGAATGACAAGTTGAAGACAAATGGTATCACATTCATCATCAAAAAGAATATTTCAAGATCTATCCTCAGATACAATGCTGCCCGTGACAGGATAATATCCATACCTCTACAAGGAAGACTAGTTAATACTACTGTTATTCGAATTTACACATCAACCACTAAAGCCAAAGATGAAGAAATTAGAAACTCTTACCAACTGCTAAGTAAGAGTAGCTAAAGGGAATGGAAGAAATGACCAAAAAAAAAAAAGAGTTGAACAAAAGATTTCAAAGGTGGCTTAAGAAGACAAAGTATTATAATGAAACGTGCAAAGACCTGTAGTTAGAAAATCAAAAGGGAAGGACATGCTAGGCATTTCTCAAGCTGAAAGAACTGAAGAAAAACTTTAAACCATGAGTTCTAATACTGAAGAATCCAAAGGGCAAATTATTGAACAGTGTTGATGTTGTTGTTGTTATGGGCTGTCAAGGCAAACTTGACTCATAGCGACCCCTCCTTGGGTTTCCGAGGCAGTATCACTACGGAAGTAGATTGCCCAGTCTTCCTTCCAAGGAGTGGCTGGTGGGTTTGAACCGCCAGCCTTCTGGTTAGCAGTCAAGTGCCCTAGGCACTATGCTACCAGAGCTCCTAGGATGCATCAAAAGATGACGGGAGGGATACAAAGAGTCACCATACCAAAAAGAAATGGTCAACCTTGAACCAATCCAAGAACCAAATGAAGGTCACATCTCCACTTTGAGGAGGCAGCTCTTCCCCAGTTGTATTCTGAATGCCTTCCAACCTGAGGGACTCCTCTTACCACACTCTTATCAGTGTTTCACTGCTATTCATAAGGTTATCAGTAGCCAATTTTTTCAACAGTGGACTTCCATTTCCTTCTTCCTAGTCTGTCTTACTCTAGAAGCTCCACTGAAACCCATCCACCATAGGTGATGCTACTATCACAGCAACACACAAATCACCACATTACAACAAATTGACAGACAAGTGGTTGCCAACTCCTATAGTGAAACACTAATACTATTATAAGGATCTATATCATGGTTTTAAGGAGCCCTGGTGACAAAGTGGTTAAGCATTTGGCTGCTAACTGAAAGATCAGCAGTTTGAACCTGACGTGGCATCTGCTTCTGTAAAGATTTACAGCCCTAGAAACCTTACCAGGCAGCTCTACTCTACCCAACAGGGTTGCTATGAATAGGAATCAATTGGATGACAATGGTTTTGGGAGTCCCTGAATGGTACAATTAACATGCTCAGCTGCTAACCAGAAGGTTGCAAATTCCAGCCTACCTAGAGGCAACTTGGAAGAAAGGCCTGGTGATATATTCTGGAAAACTCACCCATTGAAAACCTTCTAGCACATAGTTCTATTCTGATATACAAGGCATTGCCATGTGTGTTAGAATCTGCTGAACAGCAACATCAGATTATTATAGTTTTAAAGTAATTTTACTTAGTTATAAACTCATAGAAAAGTAAGTTATGAAATATATCATAACTTATGATATATTTATATATCACATATATTTATGATATATTTATATCAGAAATCAGAAGACTACTGATGTCTTTAAATAGATACAGTTAAGAATCCAATAATGAATAAATGCATTCTATTACAAATTATTGGGCCATATATAGAAATCCGTTTACTTACAAATGGTTTAGATTATAAGTAAACTGGGAAATGGAGCTTGCCTGTATAGAAGAAAAAAAGCTTGTTTCAGGAATTATAAAAGAATAACTGGAATTTAAGTTGTTTGTTGCTGTCAAGTAGACTACTTTTCAGGAAAAAAAGTATGTATTAATTAAAAACTCTATTTGATTTTCTTTTTTTAACTTAAAACTTATTACTTGATCTCTTTTTAACCATGAACCAAACTACTTTCTATATTAGGAGTAATTCCATTTGCAATTGTGACCCTTTAACACCTATGTTAAACTAGATTGTTTTGTTTTGCTTTCATTACCAGATATGTTTCATAAAAGCATCATTATGTTTTATTTTTTAATTGTTGTTGTTGTTGTTGTTATGTGCCATCGAGTCGGCCCCGACTCATAGGGACCCCTCCTTGGGTTTCCGAGGCAGTATCACTACGGAAGTAGGACTGCTCAACCTTCCTTCCGAGGAGTGGCTGGTGGGTTTGAACCGCCAGCCTTCTGGTTAGCAGTCAAGTGCTTTAGCCACTATGCTACCAGAGCTCCTATTTTTAATAGTATGTTTTATTTTTTAACTGTATGTCCACAGTGCTTGCCACAGAACAGGTGCTCAATATATTTAGCAAATAAAACCAAAAGTGAAAATGAGCTTAAAAGCGCCATTAGAGACTCTCTGCTAAATCATCTTCCTATTACAGTTCGAAAAAATCTGTTTTAAAAATAATGTCTCAGTAATTCAGGGTCCATAAAACCAAGACTTTAGTTTACTTCTTTCCTCTCATGTATACCTCCATCCCTAATTCCAATGAGGGTTACCAGAATTTGATTTTTATGAAGAATTTCATTTAATGGCTCTGTGTACTGGCTTTTTCTAAGACTGATGTACTTGCCTGCCTCTGAGATACCCCAGCCTAAGCAATCATCAACAAGCATCCCACTAACTCAGGGCCTACTCAGGGTATTGCTGGTTTGCCCAAAGCACTCCTGGTTCACTAGTTTATACAGTAATTATCTGAGTGTCATTTAAATTGTTTTCTTTTGTCTTTACTGCTCTGTTTGTGTTTTTATACACTCAAAGTTTTCATTACATAAACATTGTGTATAAAATGCAAACTTTATTTGATAACTATTGAAGCAACCATATGCCATTAATTTCAATGGTAATCAAGTTTTCAACTTCTAAGAATTCACCCTAAGACATCTTTTTTTAAAGCATAAAGGTTGTTTTGTTTTGTTTTTTTTCAGGAACAAATTACCCACTTTAAGTGAGGAAGACTGTAATTCAGTTATCCTAAATCAGGCAATTCATAGCCACATAGATGACACTGGCTGGACATGAGAATAAGCCTCTCAGATCTCCAGCTATAGGAAGCATAACTGACTGAGGGCCCCAGCTGCTGCGGTCTGAAATCCATCACTGTTGTTTCAGCCAAGGCCACACTTCTCAATGACTACTCAATCAATGACTATGAGCAGCAGGCAAATTGAGGCAAACCTTAAAAAAAAAAAAAAAAAAAAAAACCTCACTGCCCTCGAGTTGTTTCTGACTCATAGCAACCTCTTCTTGGGTTTCCAAGGCTGTATCTCTATGGAAGTAGATCGCCCAGTCTTCCTTCCGAGAAGTGGCTGGTGGGTTTGAACAGCCAGCTCTCTGGTTAACAGTCAAATGCCTTAGGCACTATTCCTATTCCTGGGAAATGCAGAATTCCTGTGATGAGCAACTTTCACTGGAGGACTTCCTGATGGTCATAGCAAACCTTCCTTAGATCTATACCACAGTCTGAAAGTTACCTTCCTTCCTTACCACTCTCCTTTATTTGGGGTCAGACTTGCATCCTAGTTTGAGGACTCTCCTTGCCTCTGTCTCCTTCCCCATTTTCTCTCAGGAGCATTTCCCCTAAAAAATTTCCTGTACATTTAATCCTACTTCTACATTTGATTATCAAAGGGCCCAGTTTAAGACAACTGAGGCTTCCCTCAAAGCATCATGTTTTTAAAATTCTAATAGTTTTAAATGAACTGTTTCTAAAATATTCACTTCCCTATTTGTTATAATTGAATAAACTGTGACGATTCTAATGCCTTTGACTGGGAAAGATCTCAGTGAAGACCCATCTAACTCATTAGTAATAAATTCTCAGACTCAGAATCACATGCAATTCAACAAATATACATTGAGTATATAAGAAATATGCTAAGCATTATGGGGAATACACAGGACCCTATTCTGATCCTCAAGGAACTGCCAATCTGGAAAAGGAAAGAGATTCAAGTAAAATTTAAAAGGCACATCATCCTAAGTGCTATAATTCAGGTATATGATATGAGAGAAATTAAAAGACTGATTCTACTTAGGGAAGGAGTAGTAGAAAGGCTTTGTAAAGGTGCTGGCATTTGAAATGTACTTTGAAACATATCATCAGAACCTTCAGGTTGTACCTGCCTATAAATTACAATGGACAGATAGTTCAATAAAGACATCTTCCACACTTGCCATACTTGGCTACCTCCAAAGTGTGAACCCCTCTTTCATTCTTTAACAACCAGTTATCTCCAGAGTACTGATCCTTTCTTAGTTCTCCTCTAAAGGCTCTCCTATCCCACTGTTCCCTCTTTCATCACTATCACCACTTAGACCCCAGAGCAGAAACCTGAGAATTAGCCTTGACTCTCTCACACTATCCTCATGCACTCAATCACCATTTACCTCACACTTTTCTCTCCCCTCATTACTACTGCCCTAATCAAAACCACCACCATCCTGTCCATGAATTGCTGCAAAAGTCTCCTAAGTGGCTTTCTGGCTCCCATTCAATCCATGTTTCACAGGCAGACAGTGATGCTTCAAAATTCTCACTTAACCAATATTCTGCTTAAAACCCTTCAGTGACTCCCCATTGCTCACAAGATAAAAATGCAATAATTTGTTTCACAAAATCTTGTCCCACATTGCAGCCACTCTGAACTCTTCAGATGTTGAGTTCCTCTTAGCCTCCAAACAAATCCCTGGAACATATTTTCACCTTGTCCTCACCTGGCTAACTCACATTTCCATTTAAAATGTCACTTCCATCATTCCCAAACATAAGCACTTAAAGACGGTCTCCAAACTTCCCATTGCTATCCCAAGAACTTTACTCCTTCAGCCCTTTTCCTTTATAGTCCGTGCTCTCTTTCCACTAACTCAAAAAAATCAAACTCACTGCCAACAAGTTGATTCTTACTCACAGCAACTCCCACTGGGTTTCTGAGGCAGTAAATCTTTATGGAAGCAGATTGCCCCAGCTTCCTTCAGGGGATTTGCTGGTGAGTTTGAACTGCCAACCTTCTGGTTAGCAGACAAATGCCTTAGGCACTGGACCACCAGAGCTCCTTTTCTACTAACTAGTGTCTTTAAGGGAGCTCTGGTGGTATAGCACCTAAGGCACTTGATTGTTAACCAGAAGGCTGACGGTTCAAACACACCAACCACTCCTCAGAAGGAAGACGGGGCAATCTACTTCCATAGTGATACAGCCTCGGAAACCCAAGGAGGGGTCGCTATGAGTCGGTCTGACTTGATGGCACACAACAACAACAACAACAACAGAAGAATCAGAATGAAACAGTGAGTAAGGAGACAAATGGAGGTGCCGACTGCCGGTTGTCCTGAGGGCACGGTCATTTTGAATATTTCCAACAGCAATCTAGGATTCAGCTCTCCTCACCAAATCTGCACGAGCAAGGACTGTGTTGGTGCCTGATGACCAGAGGGGAGAACAGCAAGGAGGGAGACAGGCAGGCCTGTGGACTGCCAGAGGCTATCCTGAGGGCGCAGTCATTTTGGATGTTTCCAAGCGGCCGACACAGCCATTTCAAGTGTGTACAGGTGGCATTTTTGCTGGAACTGTGACCTGGGAGTGCGCTCCGCCTGCCAAGGACAGCACATGGGCAACCACACTGGAGACTAACAATTGGACAGGTGTGATATTCCCCTTGTTACTCTTGTGCCCCACACCCTCTTGGTGAACAGGCGTATGGTCACCCCCCCCCCAACACTTTACCCACCTTCTTGACCTGTGGGGACTCCATCCAGGTCTATACTCTAGAAGAGCCTGGGTGCTATGCCCTGCCCCTCATAGTTTTGGTTTTGCCTATTTGTTTTTAATTATTTTTATCTTCCTCCTTTTTTCCCCCCTCTTTCCCATCCCTGGTTCTTGAGTTTTTTCTCTTTCCCTTTTTTTCATTCTTACCTTCCCTTGTTTTTCCTTTTGCAGTTTTCCCTAATGTTTTACTCTTGCTCTTTTCTCTCATTCCACCCTCGCCAGATACTCTAAACCAAACTCACTGTCGCCAAGTCCACTCCGACTCATAGCGACCCCTCCTTAGGTTTCCACAGCAGTATGTCTGTGGAATTAAGAGTGGGTTTGAACAGTCAGCCTTCTGGTTAGCAGTCAAATGCCTTAGCCACTACACCACCATAGCTCCCATCCCCAGATACTGTGGCCTTTGTTTTTTATCTTCTTTTTCTCATTATCTTTCTTTTATCCTTTTAAAATATATTTTGAAATTTTTTCTTATTTATTGCATTTCTTTTTTTCTTTTGCAATTGTTCCTGTTTATGTGGTATGAGTTTTTTTGTTCTCTTGTTTTTGTTTTTTGATTTTTTTTTCTTTTGTCTAATTGAGTGGGAGACAGCAACCGTTCCCACACAACCCAACTAGCACCTTCCGCAGCCCCAGCCACGGAGTGAGGGCCACCACTTGCCTTAGCACCAACTGACCAATGGCAGCCAATACCAGCTTAACTCACCCTCAAGAGCTCTTTATGAACACCTAGAAGGGGTCACTATGAGTCAAACTGACTTGATGGCAGTGAGTTTGGTTTTTTAAGAGATCTATACACACACACTCTCATTCTCTACCACACTCACCAGGAGACAGGTGGAAGTGCCTAAGTGCTAACAACCAGCAAATAGAGGCACACAGTACCCTGCTCACACACATATAGCAAAACAAAATAAAGGAAAAAAAAAAAAATCCTGCATGAATCACATCAACATACAACCACAAATTAAACATAAACACAGCACTACCACAATGTCTCAGAGACAACAGACCATCCCAGCCCACAGGGGGGAAAAAAAAATCTCTATTTCTGGTTCTTGTTGGAAGTGAAGTCTCCTCTCTCTTGCTCTGGAATTGGCTCCTTCCAAACCTAGTGGCATGGCAAAACTGGCCAATCCCCTACAAGAGGTCCATATACCTTATTTACATGGTCCCACCTCCACAAGGGTTCCATGTACCTTATTTGCATTATTAGCAGGCTGTCCAATCCCCTTGGTGGATCATAAGCACTTTATGTGCATAGTCCCACTCAGTCATTGTGTAGGAATTACAAGACCATGCCTAACTAAAAGGGCCATATTAAGTAATTCACTGCACCACAATGTTACAAACTCTGCTCAGCAAAAAAAAAAAAAATCCCTTAGAGGAGAAAGAATACATGGTGCTGGGACAACTGAATTTCCACATGCAAAAAAATGAAAGTGGATGCATACCTCACACCATTTATGAAAATTAACTCAAAATGGATCAAGAACTTAAATATAAACTAAAACCATAAAACTCTTAGAAGAAAACATAGGGGCAATGTTTTGGGACCTAGTTTTTAATAATTCTTAGATATGGCATCAAAAGCATAAGCAATAAAAGATAAAAGACAAAAGAGATCAATGGAACTTATCAAAATTAAAAACTCTGTACACATCAAAGGACTTTATCAACAAAGTAAAGAGACAACCTACAGATTAGGAGAAAATTTTCAGGACCTATATATCAAATAAAAGTTTAATATCCAGAATATATAGAGAACTCTACAATTTTGCAACAGTAAGACAAACAATCCAATCAAAAAATGGGCAAAGCATCTGAGTAGGCATTTTACCAAGGAAGAAATACAAATGGTCAACAAACACATGAAAAGATGCTCAACATCATTGGTGAAATGCAAATGAAAATCACAATGAGTCACTTCACAGTTACTAAAATAGCTATGATTTTGAAAAAAAAAAAAAAAACACCAGGTGTTGGGAAGGATGTAGAGAATTGGAACACTCATCCATTGCTGGTGGGACTATAAAGTGATACAGTAATTATGGAAAATAGTTTGGCAGTTGCTCAAAAAATTAAATCTAGAGTTGCCATATAATCCAGCAATTCCACTCCTAGGTATACATCCAGGAGTGGATTACCCAGTAAACAAGGCAAGCCCAGGCTTACTTGTGTTTATTTACTAATCTGTAGTGAACAATGAATTGTTACAGAGTAACAATTGTGTAAATGAACACAAATAAGCCAATGCTTATCTTGCTTACTGGGTACTCAGTCTCTGCCAGGGACTATAAATTTGAAAAGAGGCTTTGATTCTGAAGGAAAATGAGTGGGGGTTAGGACAGAGAGAGATGTCAGTCTTGCCTAAAAGTAGAATCTTTGATGTGGTGAAAAAATGTGTAATTAATCACTACAGATTAGTACGTAAGCCCAAGTAAGCCCATGCTTACTTTGCTAATTGGGTAATACCCACTGTATACACCCCAAAGAAGTGAAAGCAGGAATGCAAATAGATACTTGTACACCAATGATCACTGCAGTACTACTCATAATAGCCAGAAGGTGGAAAAATATCTAAACGTCCATCAACAGATCCATGCATAAACAAAACATGGTATATACTTAAAATGGAATACTACTCAGCTTTAAGAGAAATAAAGTCCTGATACATGTTACAACATGGACGAAGCTTGGAAACATAACACTGAGTGAAAAGTCAGTCACAAAAGCACAGATATTATATAATCTCACTAATATGAAATGTGCAGAATAGGCAAATGTATAGAAATCAAAGTTCACTAGTGGTTACCAGGGCTAACTGAAAGTGGGAAAGAGGGAGTCATTACTCTGGGACCACTGAGCTTCTGTTAAGAGTGATGGAAAAATTTGGAAACAGACCATAATGATGGTTGCACAATATGATAAACATAACTAACACCACTAAATTGTACATATAGAAAACGCTGAAATGGCAAAAGTTCTGTTATATATATACTCACCACAATTTAAAAGACAGGGGAAAAAAAACACTCTTAAAAAAATGAACAGACAAGCCACTGGCTAGAAAATATTAATAAAACATGCATCTGACAAAGGACAGTTACCCAGGATATGTAAAGAACTCCTACAGCTCAATACTAAAAAGAAAAACAATTTTTTAAATAGGGAAAGGATTTGAACAGACACTGACCAAAGGAAGTTAATGAGTGGTCAATAAGAAGATGAAAAAATGCTCAATATCATCAGCCACCAGGGTAATATAAATTAAAACCACAATGAGATGCCACTATACATCTACCAAAACAACTAAAATTAAAGACTGATAACATCAAATGTTGGCAAAGATATGGAACAACTGGAATTCTCATACATTGTTGGCAGAAATGTAAAATGGTACAACCATTTAGAAAAAAGACCATCCGTTTCTTTGAAAAAAAAAAAAAAAAACAGACATCTACCCTATGAGCCATGTTTCCTAGTATTTACTCAAGAGAAATGAAAACATAAGTCCACAAGATTTGTATGAAAACATTAACAGTCCTCGAGCATTATGCTCAAGAACTATCTATACAGAATTGAGCTGATGACAGCAACTTGAAAGGTTAGACAGGGGGCAGGGAGTTTATGTTAATGAGGGAGGAGAGGAGCAACTCAGAACAGGAGGACGAGAATGGTTGAACAACTTGAAGAATGTAATCACTATCGCTACAGTGTACTTGTAAAAACTGTTGCATTGGTGTATGGTTGGCTACATATGTTCCCAACAACAAAATAAATCAAATTTAAAGGGGGGGGGACCATTAATGACAGCTTTTCATAATACCCCCAAACTAGAAATAGTCGTTCTGCTGTGCATGGGGTTGCTAGGAGTCGGAAACAACTCGATGGCACTTAACAACAACAACAACAACAACAGAAATAGCCCGAGTATCCATCTACAGAAGAACAGATATAAAAACTGTGACATATTCACATGATGGAAAAAAGGAATGAATTCTTGATCTATACAGGTTCAAAACCCTCACCAAAAAACGTACACCATATGACTCCACTTATATAATGTACTAGAACAGGTACGATTAATCCATGATGGAGCAAAAGATCGGAACACCTCAAGGAGGTGGAGGCAAAAACTGAGAAGGCACATGAGGGAAATTTCAGAGATGAAGGTAATATTTATATCTTGTTTGGTTTGGATTACACAGATGTATGCATTTGTCAAAACTCATTAAGTGGTCATTAAACATTTGTGAATTCTACTGCATGTAAATTTTATTTGAAAGAAAAAATAACTATAAACAACTATTGAACCATAGTTAATGATATGCATGCTGAACTGTTTACCGGTGAACTGCACTAATCTCTACAACTTTGAAATGCATCAAAACATATGATGGATTGATGAAGGGATAGATAGATATGTAATAAAGTCAGAAGAAAGAACAAATCTGTCTTGGATGAAGTAAAATGTTAATTGTAGAATTAGTTGATGAGTATATGAGTGTTTATTGTAAAAATATTTCCATTTTTCTAAATATTTGAAATTTTTCATTATAAAATATCGGGGGAAGGGGGAGAACCTGATCACAAAATAAAAGAATTCTAAAATGAAATGTGAAGTTTTTGTCTATTCCATCTACAGCTATTATAGGGGATGTGGAATAGCTACCATTTTTTTATTATATAAAGCATCCTCATTACTGTTTACATTACTTTAAAATGTTAGAGAAAAGACATCACTTTGAAGACTAAGGTGCACCTGACGCAAACCATGTATTTTTGATAGGCTCATATGCATGTGAAAGCTGGACAATGAATACGGGAAAGTGAAGAAGAGTTAATGCCTTTGAATTGTGTTAGTGAAGAAAACTGAAAATACCATGGATGCCAGAAGTACAGCCAGAATGCTCCTTAGAAGTCAGAATGGGTAGACTTTGTCTCACCTACTTTGGTCATGCTGTCAGAAGGGACTAATCCCTGGAGAAGCTATCATGCTTGGTAAAGCAAAGGAGCAGCAAAGAAGGGAAGACCTTCAATGAGATGGACTGACATAGTGTCTGTGGTGGTTATGCTTTTGTGTCAACTTGGCTGGGCCTGGCTGGTGGTAGTTATTCCCCATGATGAGACTGGCAATCAACTCCATGGTGGAATCTACCACAAGCAGCTGAGTAGCTGCCTTGGGGATGTAGTCTGCTTACTGTATATAAGGAGAAGCCTTGGGAATGGTCTCTAGCCTATGGCACGTTTGGACCCTGCATGTAGCTGTGTGGTTGCTCAGCAGCCTGCTATGCTCTGCCGACCTTGGGACTTATAATGGACCTAAGTTAATGGCGTGCCATGTGGTTTGGTAACATTGGGACTGTGCCTTTTTACTTGTCAATCACGGGGTTTCTCAGCCTCAGCAACCAGCAGCTGTCTGAGTGAAGAAACGCCTCTAGCTTCAGTGGGCCGGGAGCAGGAGGCAGAGCTGGACCCCAAGGTTGAGGGGCTTTCACCCGGCCCCTAGAGCCTGGCACTTTGAACTTGGACTTTAACCCTCCAAATTTTAAGAATAAACTCCTGTTTGTTCAGGCCATCCCATCTGTGGTATATTCCTGTCAGAGCAGCACTAGGTAACCAGAACAGGGTCTTCCACGATGGGCTCAAGCATTAGCAAAGATTGTGAAGATGGCACAGGACCGGGCAGTGTTTTCTTCTGCTGTATATAGGGTCGGGATGAGTCAGAGCCAACTCAAGGGCACCTACCAACAACATTAATGTTATTTATGGACCCCCTTGCCTCTCCCAGGAGGTCTGGTGGTGCAGTGCCTAAGGCACTTGACTGCTAACCAGAAGGCTGGAGGTTCAACCCCACCAGCCACTCGGAAGGAAGGTTGGGCAATCTACTTCCATAGTGATACCGCCTCAGAAACCCAAGGAGGGGTCGCTATGAGTCAGGTCCAACTCGACGGCACATAACAACAACAACAACAAAATTGCCTCTCCTAGATTACAATCTTCCTCTCTACTACAACACATACCACAATTCTCGTGGGCTTCTTCACCATCCATGCATGCAACCCATCCTTCAATATACCAAATTTAGAGCTCCTAATAAACTCATTTCCTTCATCTCTGGAACCTTAAAACTCCAAAATAGTATATATGTATGTGTGTATATATATATATATGTGTGTGTGTGTGTGTGTGTGTGTGTGTACACACACACACACATCACCATCTCTAATCATAATCCTCCATGTGCTTCTATTACCCTCTTCTTTGTACTCATCAAGATTTCTAATTCATAAAGCCCTAATTTGTCTTTTAGTCTATCACCTCCCATATTACTTCCTCCCAAACAACTAAAATATCCCTACTCTTTCAGTCTCTACTGCAGCCACCTATAACCAACCATATTCTCTACCCCTTTACCTGAATTGTTAAGTGTTGCTGGAAGAAAATCTCATAAAACCAACAGACCAATGAATGTTACTCCAAATGTATAGTCTCCACACTCAGTACTGCTATGCAATTCCTTTCTAAGTCACTGGCAGTACCTTCTGCACACTACAGCAGCCAATTCCAAAACTTCATCATTCTTTTTAAATTCCTTACTCATTTCTCACCACATGTCAAGTATTTTGCCTCATTTAATTATGAAAATAGAGGCTACCTAGCATGAATTCCTGCTCCTCAAAGTACAAACCCACGTTTAATTCTTTCCTTTCTACTCGGAAGGCTGTCATCTTCCGTGCTGGATGTAGGAAAATATAGTGTTTAAAAATACAGACTCTGTAACCAAATTATATGGACATATTTTTCTTTCTTTCTTTCTAATTTTTATTGTGATTTGGGTGAAAGTTTACAAAGCAAATTCACTTTCCATACAGCAGCTCACATACACTTTGTTTCATGATAATTGACTGCAATTTCCTATAATGCAACAGCTCTCCTCCCACTTCCTCCCCATAGTTACCTCTTCCCTGTGCATGGACAAATTTCTTAACCCTTCTAAACCTTAGTTTTCTCCTCTGTAAAATGGAAGCAATAATATTATTTGTGACAATTAAAGGAAAACAAATGTGAGGCACTTGAAATAGTACCTGTCACAAAACAGTTCAAGGGAAATCCCATTGCCTATGATCCTCAGCTCATCAACCTCCTGGTCCAGAATCTTCCCCAGCTTTCTCTGCCAGGCCCTTCCTCACTGACTCTAAAACATACGTTTCTTGCCACCTTCCAGTAAAAAACAAAATGTCTTCCGCAACTTAATCTCCTTGACACAGCAGAATTTCTATTCCTTCATCATCAAACTTCTAGTAAAATAGTCTGGAGCGGAAAAAAGTAATCTGTCCTTTTTTTAAAAAAAAAAAAAAAAAACTGTTTATTTTTCCCCGGCTAGTCCCTCTTCTACCCTCACATTGAAACTGCTCTGACATAAGTGATCAGAGACCTTTTAGCTGTCAAATCTAACACTTTCAGGCACCTTATTTGACTTTCCTGTGGCCTGACATAGTTAACAACTCTTTTATTGACTAGCCCTGCTTCCCGCAGCCTTCTTAGACACTAACAGTTTCCTCATTCCTTCTGACTCCTTCATTCTCATTCCTCTTCCTTTGCCATCCCCCTAAGCAAGTATTGGGAGCTCTGGTAGCATAGCCCCTGAGGCACTTGACTGCTAACCAGAAGGCTGGTGTTTCAAATCCACCAGCCACTCCTCGGAAGGAAGATGGGGCAATCTACTTCCGTAGTGATACTGCCTCGAAAACCCAAGGAGGGGTCGCTATGAGTCAGGTCAGAGTCAACGGCACATAACAACAAGCAAGTATTGTCTGCTCCCTTCCCTAGTTCTCCTTCAGTTGTACTCATTTTTCAGTGGGTGGACTCATCTTATTTTACCAACTTCACTGAGACATAACTGACATACAATGAGCTGCGTATATTTGATGGGTACAATCTGATAAGTTTTAGCATCTGTATGCAATCCTAAAACTGTAAGCACAATCAAAGCAAATGAACATAAAAGCCACCCAAGACAACCACTGATCAACTTTTTGTCACTACAGCTTAGTTTGCATTTTGTAGAACTGTATATAAACAGAACTATACAATATGTATTCTTATTTGGTCTGGCTTCTTTCATTCAGCATAATTATTTTTAAATTCACCCATGTGGTCATGTGTAGCAACAGTTCATTACTTTTTACTGCTGAGTGGCATTTCATTGTATGGCTATACCATAACTTGTTAATCCATTCACCTGTTAATAGGCGTTTTAGTTGTTTCCAGTTTGAACCTAAATAAAGCTGCTGTGAACATTCATATATGTCGTTGCATGAATATTGTTGTTAGCTGCTGAGTCAGCTGACTCTTCGTAATCCCGTGCTTGATGGGATTGGACTATTCTGAGCCATAGGGTTTTCATTAGCTAATTTTTCAGAAGTAGATGGCCAGACCTTTTCTACTATTAGTCTAGAAGCTCTACTGAAATCTGTTTAAAATCATAGCAACACACAAGCCTCCAATGATAGAACTGAACCAAGAATTGAACCATGTCAACTGGGTCTCCTGTATGGAAGATGAGAATTCTACAATCTGAACCACTATCCCCTTTGTGTGGCTACAGGCACTATCTATTCTATGGCTTTCTCTACACACCAAGAGTCCTAAGTCTGCTTTGCCATATACCAACATCAAGTTACAAGTTGGACAAGTCTGACTGGATAACCCAAAGCAAAAAACCAAACAACTGCCATCAAGTTGATTCCAACTCATAGCATCCCTTTAGGACATAGTAGAATCACACCCATGGGGTTTTCCAAAGCTGTAATCTGTAGGCAACCAGACTGCTACATCTTTCTCCTGCAGAGCAGCTGGTAGGTTCAAACTATTGACCTCTCCATTAGAAATCTAGCTGGGCATTTTAACCACTGTGTCAACTGTGCCCTTTAAACATCTCTCAAATAAAATCTATCTGCACAATTCCACCCAAGTAGATCCTTAGTTCAAACACATATCTCCTGGCTCAACTATTGAAGTAGCCTTCTACCTCTTCTCCTTACTTCAGGTCTCACATTCTTCTCCAATCCAATCTATTCTATGGTCAAAGTGAACTGTCTCAAATTCTAATTTGATGTTACTCTCCTATATATAACTCCTCAATGGCTTCTACTCCCAAAATAAAATTCAAACTCCTTGGTTTAACGTACAAAACAAATTCTCTATAAACCAGCTATCTCTGAGATCAGACTCATCCTCTGACACTTCCCATTGTGTTCTAATTTAGCCATTTATGGAATACATCATTTACCTTGCTGAGGCCAATGCCTGCTCTATAGTAATAAAAGATTTTAGCATCTATCTGTATAATAGATGACATACAGAGCTGTGGTCTGGCAGCGATCCTGACGGTACAGACAGCTTGCATATTGCCGAGTGGTTATGGGACCTAAGAATTAACCTAAAAACCTGCGAGCCAGGGACTGCATGGAAGACAGCTCTGATGGCTGGTGAATATAAGGGGGACCAGCGAAGAGAAGGCAGGCTGAGCTGTGTACTTTTGCCTGTCTGGAGGGAACAGCCAATCTGAATGTTTACAAGTGGTTTGACCATTTTGGATATTCAAAGCAACAGTGTTCTCCCAGATTCCAGGGACTTAAGAACAGGTTCTACTTGCTGGGAACCCCAAGGGCATTCCGGACCCGGACGACAGGAAAGATGGTTATTCAATTGTTATTTTGGTCTAACTGAGTGGAAGACAGCAACAGTCCCCATACAACACAACTACACCCACACCTCCTACAGCTTCACTTACTGAGTGAGAGACACCACTTCCATCTCCACCAACAGGCCAATGATAAATAACCACCAAGAAGAGTCTGACTCGCCCTTGGCTGCTCTTCACAAAGAGTTAACAGAGATCTAAATACAATAATGCCATGATGTCTTGGAGACAAGAAATGATCACAGTCCACAGAAACAAGCAAGATAAAGTGGTAGAAACAAGGGAGCAGGATACAGATCCAGAACACATTCCTGAGGAAGAAACAGCACTGGAACTCTCTGATAAGGAATTCCAAAGAATTATACTTAAGTATCTTCAAAGGACTGAGAGACAGACCAAGGAAAACACAGAAAAACCCTATAAGAATTTTGGAAGAAAATACAAGGACAAAATGACAAATAAATGAAAAATTAGAAATGATTCTAAATCTACAGATAGAAATCCAGAATATTAATACTAAATTGTCAGAAATAGATAGCACACTGAAAGGGAAAAGAAATAGAATTGATGCAATGGAAGACAGTATTAATGAGACTGAAGGCAAATACCTGAATACTCTGAAAAGGGATCAATCAGAAAAAAGATCAAAACAAAATGAAAGAGCCTAAGGTTCATGAGGGATACCATCAAAAGGAATAACCTATGTGTCACTGGAATTCCAGAAAAGGAAGAGAATAATAAAAACACAGAAAACTGTCCAAGATTTGTTGGAGAAGAACTTCCCTGATATGACAAAAGATGAGAATATATCAATTCAGGAAGTCCAACGAACCCCAAACAGGACAGACCTCAAAAGAAAATCACCAAGACATATATCATCAGGAGGCGGGGCAAGATGGCGGACTAGGCAGAAGGATTGCACAGACCCTCTTCAACAAAGAAAAGGGAAACCAATTAACACAGACACAGAAGATAATCTTGGACCCCTGAGCCTTGAAGGAAAGGATGCAGA
>NW_006921718.1:3149671-3151313 GCF_000298275.1 Orycteropus afer afer | reverse complement strand
TGGTGGGACTGTAAAATGGTACAACCATTGTGGAAAGCAGTATGGCTATTCCTTCAAAGGTTGGAATTAGAGATACCATTTGACCCAGACATTCCATTACTAGGTATATATCCTAAAGTGAGAGCCATGACAAGAACAGATGTATGCATACCCATGTCCATCGCAGCAATATTTACAATAGCCAAAAGATGGAAACAACCTAGGTGTCCATCAACTGAGGAACTGATAACCAAACTACGGTACATATGCACAATGGAATACCATGCAACCCTAAAGAATAACCTAGCATGTGCAAAACACCGCATAACATGGATGAACTTGGAGGATATTATGCTGAGTGAAAGAAGTAAATCACAGAAGCAGAAATATTTCATTAGTCTGTTATTGTAAAAGTCAAGGAAAGGTTTAGATATGGAAGGAAATTTTCTTTACTGGTTACCAGGGGTGGGAGGGGAGGGGAGGGAACACCATTAGATATGTAGAGATAAGTATTGATTTGGGTGAAGAGAATGTCAATATACCAAATGTGAGTGAACAATACGGTGGCATTGAGGAAAAAGAAGACATGGAGAGGTACATGGGAGGTAAAGACAACAAAGATGAACCCTTTTGCACATACAGTACTGCATTGTCAGAGAAGGCAAACATGGGTATATGGGTGGATAGATGCGTGGACAGGCTGAACTATTAGGTATGTCTATATAGTGGGGAGTGTACCAAAGACCATGTATAGATTTGGTAGGTAATGGTCCTATAAGTGTATTTGTATGATCTGTAAGAATTCCCAGTTGTATAGTAGAGCTGACAAGGTTGCAGTCACTTCTTGGTCACAGCCAGCTACCTAAGTAGCTGAACCAGTGAGCTCAGGACCATAGTCACAGGGGACATCAAGCTCAACTGCCATAACATACTACACAAAACATTGTTACACCTCCCACTTTGGCAAATAGCAACTGGGATCTTAAAAGCTTTCAAGCAGCCATCTAGGGGCAACAATGGGTCTCTCCTCATCCAGAGCAAAGAAGAATGAAGAAAACCAAAGATTTATGGAAACTATTAGTCCTGGCGACTGGTACACCATGTGATCTGCAGCCTATATGACTATGAGACCAGAAGAACTAGATGGTGCCCGGCTACACTGTCAACCACTGGAGGAGGATCTATGTAGGAGATCCTGGATAGAAAAGGAGAACAATGTGGAACAAAACGCAAAATCATTTGGAGAAAAAAAAAGGTGAGGAGAGGGGAACCAGGTTTGTTGGTCTGATAGACCTTGGTGGAACCACTGAGACTATGGCCCCTAGCTGTTCTTCAGGTCTGGAATTGAACCTACACCCGTGGCTTCCAGCCAAACATAGACAGGCATAGGAGTTGAACATTAACCTGAGATAGATACACTCCTTGAAGAGAACAATCATGGGAGAAAGAAGGGCTGTTTATGCACAGGGAGGCAGCTCAGGGGGCAGGAGTGTATGGAAGGATGGACACAGGGAAGAGGTAATGATAGGGAGGAAGTGGGAGGGGAGCTGTTGCACTGGGGTTAATTGTAGTCAATGTCATGAGACAAAGTGTATGTGAACTGCTGTACAGAAAGTGAATTGCTTTGTAAACTTTCACCCAAACCACAATTAAAAACAAAACA
>NW_006921718.1:3145643-3149571 GCF_000298275.1 Orycteropus afer afer | reverse complement strand
AAAACAAAAAAAAAAAAAAAAAAATTAAAGGTTATGGTAGACAGCTTAGTTAGAAAAGAAAGATGAAGCTAGATCACTGATCACTATCAGTTCCATGCTAAAGACTATGCACTTACTTCATTCTAGGCCCTCAAAAGATATTACCTATTTTGAACTCTGGGAGCATCATGCCTAAGGCACTTGACTGCTAACCAGAAGGCTGGTGGTTCAAACCCACCAGCCACTCCTCGGAAGGAAGGCTGGGCAATCTCCGTAGTGATACTGCCTCAGCAACCCAAGGAGGGGTCATTATGAGTTGGGTCCAACTCGACGGCACATAACAACAACAACAACATTTTGAACAAGGGCTGGACATGTTCAGAAGTATACTATAACTTTTGAAATTTGAAAAATATACAAAGGAGAGGTTGGAGGGGGCAGTGAACTCAGTTAAGAGGTTATTATATTAATCTGGGAAAGAGAACTCATTAGGTGGAGTAGGAAGGAATAGATTTGAAGAACATCAATCTCTACCTGGCTGTAGACAATAACATAAAGACAGAAGTCAGAGATGATTCCAAAGTCATAAGCCAGTCAAATAAAATAACAAAGCCATTAAACCAGTTACCAATGAATCATTCCCAACCCATGGTGACACCACATGTATCAAAGTAGTATTGCACTTTCAATGGCCGCGTTTTCAAGGGCTGTGTGCTTTTCAAAGTAGATTGTCAGGCCTTTCTTCTGAGGTCCCTCTGGGGGCATTTGAACCACCAATCTTTCAGTTAATAGCCAGCACTTAACAGTTGTGCCACCCAAAGACTCCATTTTAAAAAAAAAAAAAAAATGGAAAATGGTAGGTAGAAGGGAGAAAGGTGATGGTTTTAGTCTGGGAAATACTGTGTTTAAAGGATATAGAAGAAACACACGTATGTCCAAACCCATTCATTCAGACAATATGAGTGCCTACTATGTGTATAAGCATGGCGGATAAAATGAGAATAAGGTATCATCTCTGGTCTCAAGGAGCATCCAATCTAGTTGTGGAGGGGGGAGACACACAAGTAATACTTATTGTTAGGTGCCATCAAGTCAATTTCAACTCATAGTGACCCCAAATGCTCCATAGTGTTTTCCAGACTACCATCTTTGCAGGAGCAAACTGCCAGGTCTTTATACCATGGAATAAGCAACCTTTTGGTTAGCGGATGAACAACTGCACCACCAGAACTCCTTAGACAGTAAATAAGAACTTAAAATTCTCTGTTAAATGCCAGCCCAGAGTGTGAAAAGAAAACAAAATCAGCCCTGAGAATCTGAGAAAAGCAATGACTTGGAGAGTGAGTCGAGACAGACAAGTGTTAGGCCAGGCAAAGGGCAACCCAGATGAAGGAAACAGCATGTCAAAAAGCCTCAACACAACAGCTGGATGCAAATAGTTCAGTAAGTCCAAGGGAAGAGTTCAAGATGTGGAGATACCCACATGAAATGTCCAGCAGGTAGGTGAAAATTTAGGTTTTGAGCTCCCAAGAGCACATCCAAATATGAAATATATTTTCAGTTTTGTCTTAGGTGGCTTAGAAGTATCAATAATGAGAATATGAATGAGACTGGAAAAATGATCACTTCTAGTGTCATGAGAAGGTATCTCTCTTCTTAAGTCAAACGCTGGTTCAAGTAAATAGGTGGGATTGTGGTAATTTGGAGATGCGCAGTGCTTAAAGGGACCAGACATTTACTCAGCTCCCGCCTACTTGAATGTGGACCCAATATAGAATGATCTTCCTATACTTCAAGAAAATTTGAAAATTTAAATTTTACATAGTACCTCCCATTCTTAAACCCTGGCAAAAAAAAAAAAAATCATATTTAAAAATAACAAAACAACATTGTACCAGCCAAACAAAATGCTTCCATGGACAGAATTCAGCAATGACCACCAGCATGGAAGAATCAGACCAGGCATGCCAACTCCTACACCACTCTTTAGGGAACTTCATAAACCAAACCAAACCAAACCCACTGCCCTCGAGTCGAATCTGACACATAGCAACCCCTCCTTGAGTTTCCTAGGCGATATCACTAAGGTAGTAGATTGCCCAACCTTTCATCCAAGCAGTGGCTGGCTGGTGGGTTTGAACCACCAGCCTTCTGGTTAGCATTCAAATGCCTTAGGCACTACACTACCAGAGCTCTCAACTTCACAGGACCCTCAAACGATAGGTTACTTTGGCCGTTCCCTCAAATTAGGAGTTGATGAATTCTGAGCTAAATATGCACAAATTGGTAGTTGTATGAGTGCTTTTGAATGTTTGCAAGCAATTTTTCTGTCTACTTTCCTGTCAGAATACCGGCTTCTAAGCATCACAGAGACCTCCTACTGTCCTGTTACAAGCTAAGAAGCCAAACATGCAGGTACAGCAAAAGTAAATAGGTGGTAAGTAACTCTGACAGGATTTCTAATGAGTAAAGTATATAAGCTACATGTCATCTGTTTGGTTTTCTTTGAAAACAACAAGACAGTAATATTTGTGACTACGACACTTGAGAAAAAAGGCAGTCACTTAAATCTGAAATAGATGAGGATATTTTGCTACTAAGCCAAATAGTTTCCACAGTTCCAAGAGAGGAAAGAGGGTAGGGAAGAACAGGGCAAAAGGGAAAGTAAAAGTTGCCAGCTTTTGAGAAATAACAGACACCTTTTAAAATACATAAATGTTTAGCACACAAAATACACCATAAACTCAATTCTCAGTAGGAACAGAAATATATCTTAATGAGACAACATGAAACAGTCGTTGAGTAACAAGAAACTGGAATTCAGGAACACTATTAAAAGGGTAGAGTAATTTCTATACTTACAGAAAAGGTAAATGAAGAGAAAGAAAAAAAAAAAAACTTTTTGTTCTTAACGCCATTTAAAAAGTTTCTGATATTTTGATGTTAAGTCACAATGTTGCTTTAGAAGCTATTAGAATGTAGCAACACTTCCTAATTATACTAAAACATTCAAAGCACAGAACATGAGGTGGAACTTTAGATAACAATGTGGCAAACTTGAAGAAACATATAAAGCTTAAAAAGGTTTGTACTTAACAAACCAAATGACAGCACCAAGATTTTCATATTCTTTAAAACAAAACAAAAAAAATCTGACAATATGACATCTGCACCCGCCCGTTCCTCGGAAAAATGGAGAAATTTAGTGGAATTGGGTGTGATTACCGAGGTCAAACAGAGCAGGCCGTGTTCCTGCTGCTACTGGCAGGCGAGCTCTGCAATTACGTGGGGCAAGCATCATGGCCAGAACACTCCTGGAGTCCACGAAAATGAGCACACTGGACGCCTAAAAAGGTAGGCTGACAACACAGCTCCTGGTAAGACGCAGACGACAAAAAGTGGCCTGCTTTGACCTCCACTGAAAACTGAGGCTCCTCCAACTAGTATGTCTGAATCAACGAGTAGAGGTTGGATTATTCGGACAAACTCTACCAGGCTTCCTGCGGCCTTCCCACACACCGGTTAATGTCAACACCAAGAGCCAGCCGAATGTGGGGAACCTCTCAGTGTGTGCTGTCCATTCTGAGAGCCAGTGAGACAGGGAAGAAAGATGGCCCTGAGCGCCCCGCCTCTCCAGCCCTCGGCGCCCTAGCCGGGGGTTGCAGCCGGAAAGCAGGGTCCCGCGCGCTCACCTTTTTCAGCGCTGGCACCAGCAGCCCCCGCCACTTGGGCGCATTCTCCTCGCTGAAAAACTCGTACGGCAGCTGCTGAGCCTGCATGGTGCCCCCAGGGCGCCTCTGGGCGGGGAGGGGGGCGGCGGCAGCAGGGTCCGGGAGCCGCGAGAGGGCGAGCTCGCAGCGCGGAGCAGGGCCGCGGCCCCACTGGACAGCCCAGCCCCCTCGGGGCGCCGCGCGGCCGGGCTAGCCTTGGCGAGGGGGCTGGGGGGAGA
>NW_006921718.1:3133076-3145438 GCF_000298275.1 Orycteropus afer afer | reverse complement strand
GGGGTGTGGAGGGACGCTCTGGCCGCGGCGCTGGCTCCGCGCAGCTGGGACCCCAAAAAGCGCAAGGTCCCGCGCGGGACGGAGCTGGGGCCGAGGTTTAGCGGGGAAAGGGAAGGGACCGAGGTCGTTGTTGGGAATCCGCCTAGCTGCCCTGAGGTGTTGCCGCGGCCGCCGCCGAGGCTGGTGTAGCGCTGGAGCTTCCTACTTGCGAACTGAACCTGCTCGCCACTGAGCATGCGCCGCCCGGCTGGGCTGGTTCGCTCCGGGTTTTCCGGCTCGCCAGTGAAAGAGCAGAGAAGCGCGAGAGAGGGAGGGTACCCAGCCGGGCTTTGGCTGCGCCCCCGGAGCTCCAGGGGAGGGGCGAAGGAACCCCGAGAAGTCGGACCCCAATGGAGTGGGCCTGAGAGATGGGGGTGACGGGGGAGGGAAAGGCCTGGCTGTGGCAGCTACGATGAAGCGACCCCCATTGTGTGGTCGGACCGCCTGGGATCTCACCCTTCTCTAGGAACCCTGGGCCTTTCGTTTTCGGAAAGAGGTGTATATTTGTGTGTACTTTGTTCCCGAACATGAAGATAAGGATTGCCCAGAGCATGCAATGTATAGTAAACAGACTGGACAAAAGAGAAGGTTCAGTTCCTTTCTCACAGAGCCTACTCAATATTAGTGGCCTAGGAGAAGTGATTGCAATGTTTTCACTCACTGTGCAAAATGTGTACGTATAGTATTGATTTTCTCTGTGTGTTTCTATATCTCGTCTGTACATTTTTAAAACCCACTTAAAATATGAAGTCCTCCAGTGGAAACTGAGACTCCTTATGAGGATCCCAAATCCCTGAGTACTTATATAAACCCCTCAGGTTGTTTACTGTAATTTTCTCACATATTACCCATCCACTTAAATAACATGAACAGGCATATAACGTGCACAGAAGGACAGGGGTTGTCCTGTAACCTGAGCGTTATTTTCGGCAGTCTATCCTGTTTTGTACCTTTCCTGACTATTTTGACTAGATAATAATAGATAACTCCTGGAAGGCAGATCTTTTTCACCAGCGGCATTACACAGAATAGGCACTTAGTGAATACTGGTGGAATGCTGAAGGTACAGTGATCTGTAAATTGTCCCTCCATCCCAGGGATGTGTTTTATAACGGCAGCACTCTCTGGCAGGCACCTCATAGTTTATCATTCAACATTTTTTGATCATCCCATTTAATCCTCATAGCAACCCTACTGTTTTCACTTCATATACGAGGAAATAGTTAAACTAGTAGCCAGGGTTAAAAAAGTTGACATTGCTGAAAAATGTTTAAGCAGTGGTTCTTAATCTTTGCAGGACCTCTTTTGAGAATTTGATAAAAATCTTAGGACCTTTTCTTTTGAAATGTACACATGTGATTTACATAAAAAATCTTATGCAAAGAATGACATTTTATGTAAGAATGATATTTTTAATTCCATTCATAAAACCTCTGGTAAGAAAGAGTAGAAAAACCATACCTTAGAAGGAGTTGAGGGCATGAGAAGGAGTCTTTTCAAGTATATAAAGGACTGATATGGAAGGAGCCCTGGTGGCACAGTGGTTAAAGCATTCAGCTGCTAACTCACCAGCTTCTCCCCAGCAGAAAGATATGGCAGTCTGCTTCTGTAAACATTTTGTTTTTGTGCTGTTAGGTATCATCGAGTTGCTTCCAACTCAGTGATCTTACGTACAACAGAATGAAGCATTGCCCAGTCCTATGCCATCCTCACAATCATTGATATGTTTGAGCCCACTGTTGCAGCCACTGTGTCCAGCCATCTCACTGATAATCATTCTCTTTTTTCTGGACCCTCTACTTTACCAATCATGACGTCCTTCTCCAGGGACTGGTCTCTCCTGATAAAACCAAACTCACTGCCATCAAGTTGATTCCAACTCATAACAACTCCCACTGGGTTTCCAAAGCTGTAAATTTTTTACAGAAACAGACTGCCCTGTCTTTCTTCTGCAGAATATCTGGTGGGTTTGAACCACTAACCTTTTGGTTAGCAACCAAATGCCTTAACTACCACACCACAAGAGTTCCTTGATCCCTCCTGAAAACATGTCCAAATTACACAAAACTAAGTCTCACTATCCTCACTTAGGAGGAGCATTTTGACTGTACTTCCTCCAAGACAGGTTTATTTGTTCTTCTGGCAGTTCATGGTATGTCCGATATTCTTTGCCAACACAATTATTTTAAGACATCAATTCTTCTTGTCTTCCTTTTTCATTGTCCAGCTTTTATATGTGTATGTTGTTGTTGTTATGTGCCATCAAGTCGGACGGACTCATAGTGACCCCTCCTTGGGTTTCCAAGGCAATATCACTACAGAAGTAGATTGCCCCATCTTCCTTCCTAGGAGTGGCTGGTGAGTTTGAACCACCAGCCTTCTGGTTAGCAGTCAAGTGCCTTACGCACTATGCTACCAGAGCTCCATAGGATGGTTGAAAATACCATGGCTTGGGTCAGGTGCACCTTAGTCTTCAAGGTGAAATCTTTGCTGTTTTAATACTATAAAGAGATGTTTCATGGCAGATTTGGCCAATGCAATATGTCATTTGATTTGTTGACTTCCATGGGTGCTGATTGTGGATCCAAGTAATTTACAGCCTTGAAAATCCTACGGGGGGCAGTACTACTCTGTCCTATTGGGTCGCTGAGTCGGAATTGGCTCTAAGGCAGGAGTCTTTGGGGTGGTAATACAGAAAAACGATTTGTGTGGTTCTTAGTGATTGAACTCTGCCACAAACTCTTCCTTGGCTTCCCATTGCTTTTTAAGACAGTTCAAGCTTCTTACCATGTCCCACATTTGCTGTGCATCTGGCTCCTGTTTACATTCTCAACCTCTTCTCACCACTCCAAACCTGGCTCACCATAGTCCTCACGCTAGCCTTCTGTCCATTCCTAGAAAACACCAACCTCTTTCCTGCTTCAAGGGGTTTGTTTTCCCTCAGCCTGGAACTCAATCTGCTCCAAGCTGTTCACTTGGCTGGTTCTAAACCTCATCATCCCCAAAAGCCTTCTCTGATAACTCTAAATTGTTCCCGTCTGTTATTTCCTTGCTGGAACTTAATCACAGCCTGTATTGTTAGTTATTGGTCTTCCCTACTAGAATGTTAAACTCCAAGAGATCAGCAATTCTTATGTTCATCATTGTATCTCCCAAGCTCTTCAGTACCTAGCATAAAGTAATCATTCACTAAATAAATATACGTGTGTGTGTGTGTGGGGGGGGAAGTAAGTTGCTTGGAGGAAACTTTCAGGGAGGAAGACTGCATAATCCGAACTGACTTCAGGGAACCACCGATTTTCATTCTTCTTCCTGCCCTCTCTGCCTGACCTCTAAAAACCTCACGTTCACTCACTTGGGATATCTGGGAGGGTTAGGAAGTTGGACTTGATGTCCAAGGTCCCTCAAATTCCCGAGTTTCCGATTTGACTACAGAGGAAACAAGACTTAGAAATATGGATTACAACCGAGGCTGGCATGATCAGCTTTTCACTAGCTTGAAAGTTTTAGCCGCAGACGGAGAGCAAGCAGCTAGAGGGAAACTTCAGTGAAGAGACTCAGCGTTTCTCAGCTGAGATCTCAGGGCCTGGCGCCCTGAGGGAGCACTTGAGGAACAACACAAAACACTTATACGTGAAGTGAGAAGTAGCAGCGTTGGGCTACGATGAGTGGGAGTGAGGACGCGGAAGACCCCTGGTCTTCTCCGCCAAGACAAATAAGACACCATACATTCCTCAACATTAACCGCCTACTCCGTCTTCAAGCGCAGGCGCAGAGGTTTCCGCTCGTGTCCCTTTCAGACCCCGCCAACCCACCCTAGAGCGGACGTGACGCATGGGGGTGTGTCAAGGCCGACTTAGCTGAGGCCCGAGGTTGTCACGTACAGGCCGGCTAGCTGAGTTTTGAGAGCGATGCTTCAGAGCCGAGACAGCAAGAAAGGAGACGGGGTGTGTGTTCCACCCTGCGGCTCGCCCCCTGCAGGTGAACAGACAGTACTCCCCGCTCCGCCCCCCCCTCCACCCCGCTGTTCTGTTCGCCAGAACAGCACCACACTGTACCTTGATTCACTGCAGCCCCAATTACTTTCCTGAAGCCCATACACTTCAGATCCCTCTATTCTGTTCAAGAGCCTCTACTGGCGTCTTAGGATAAAGTCCAAAGTCCTTACCTTGGGATTCATGATCTTACACAATCGGAGCACTGCTTATCTTTTCATCTGTATTTCCCGCTCCAAATTAACTACCTAGTGCCTCATGCAAACATATCACTTCTTTGTTTCCTACATGTGCTGTTCCGTGTGCCTGGAATGCCCATACCCATTCTTCTCCAACCCCACCTGCCACAGCCCCACCTGAGGCCCCAGATATAGTAACAGTGGAACTCACCCACGCTGTTGCGCTCTCAAATCAAATGCCACCTTCTCTCTGAAGTCTTCCCCAGTCCCTATGAAGGAATCCTCTCCTTGAACTTCAAAGCTTAACAGGCAGAAGGAGCGGTAGTTTCAACTATCAGCAAAATCACTGTCCTCTCTCCTCCAGTAAAAAATCTTCCCTTCATTCTTCTTCCTGCTCTCTCTTTCTCCTCAACCTCTACTTTGAATTCCACTTTTCCGAATAGTGTTTCCCTCTCCTAAAAATACACCAGAGTAAACAGTGGCTGATAAAACCGTTGAATAGATGCCTACTCTTTACTCATCTTTAATTAATTCTTTGAATCTTCTCAAACAGATGAAGAAAAGGCAGGGAGCAAAGTAAGTACATTTAGAGGAAATTATCAAAGGGTCCCCAAGATATAGTGGACTATTCCTTGCACCTCTCCTTTTTTCAGGAGTCCCATGTTGTGCAAACTGTTAAAGCTCTGGGCTGCTAACCGAAAGGTTGGAGTCCAGGAAGGTGCCTTGTAAGAAAGGCCTGGAAATCTATTTCCAAAAAATCATCTCTTGAAAACTGTATGGAGCACAGTCCTACTCTGACACAAGTGAGGTTTCCATGAATTACAGTCAACTCAATGGCAACTGATTGGTAATTTTTCCTAAAGTATCTTTCCAGTTGATTCAAGCTAAATGGCTCCTCAAACTGATCAAATCCCAACCCAATGCAATCTTAATCAAATCCCTAGCAGGCTTTGGCATGGAACTTGATAAATAGATTCTAAAAGTAGATGGAAGAGCAAAGCGTAAAGCATAACTAGTCACTCGTACAAGAACAACATAGGGGAACTTGGCTTTCCAGATATGAAGATGTATTACACAGCTAAAGTAATTTAAAAACTCTGATACCTGCAAAGGAACAAAGAAACCTATAGATTAAGAGAGATCCAAATATACAGAAACATGATTTGTCACAGAACGCATTGCAGATGAATGGGAAAAGGATGTACTGTTCAGTAAATAAAATAGGGACAATTGATAATACATATTGAGGAAAAGTTACCCCTAATTCACACTCTATACCAAACAATCTCAGGTGGGTTGAAGACTTAAATGGAAAATGCAGATTTATGGAAATAAAGAATAACTTTATGAACTTAAAGTAGGAAAGGATTTCATAAGTAACACACAAAAACATGTCAAAAGAGTTTGATAAATCTAACTTAATTGAAATTAACTTGTGTAAATCAAAATATACCATAAAGAAAGTGAAAAGATAAGCTATAAACTAGAAGAAAATAGTTGCAATTTATATAACCAGAAAAGAATTAGTACCTGGAACAGGTAGTTTGGTGTAGAGGTGATAAAGAGATGTTCAATCTCATTAGTAACAGGGGGAATATAAGTTAAAGCACAATGGAATACTATTTCATATGTACTGGAGGGACACAATTTAAAGTTGGACAATACCAAGCTTTGACAACCTAAATTCTCATCCATTGCTAATGGGAAAATAAATTACTAGAGCCACTTCAGATAACTATTTGTCTTTTCAGCTTAAAAGGTGAACATGGTCATGTTCTATGTAACCTACCATAGCATATAAATCTGAGAAGTCCCTTCACACTTGATGAAAGTTCCTTACTGCTTTGTTTGTAATTGCATAGAGTAGAACAGATAAATAAATTGCATACAAAAGGCATTTTTTATTTTAAAAAAAAAAAAAAACTCACTGCTGTCAAGTCGATTACAACTCATAGTGACCCCTTCTTGAGTTTCTGAAGCAGTATCTCTATGGAAGTACATTGCCCTATCTTCCTTTCGAGGAGTGGATAGTGGGTTTGAACCACCAGCCTTCTGGCTAGCAGTCAAATGCCTTAGACTCTATGCCACCAGAGCTCCACAAAGCTTAGATATACCAAAAAAGAAAAACAAACCTCACTGCCGACTAGTTGGCTCCAACTCACAACGACCCCCTCCTTGGGTTTCCGAGGCTGTATCACTACAGAAGTAGATTGCCCAATCTTCCTTCCAAGAAGTGGCTGGCTAAATTTATCTTAGGAAAACAGCTCACACAGTAATAGAGGCTGGCAAGTGCCACATTCTTGGATCAAACGTCAAGCTGTAGGCTTATCCAAACTCATGCAGCTGCAGAGCCTGAGGAGCTCAAGGTTGGCAGGCAGTATAATGGCTATTGACTTCACCAGACAACCAATCCAAGATCACCAGGCACAGTGGTGGATTGTTTGCTCACAGACAGTTGTAGACAGCACAACAGGATCCAATTCCACAGAAGGTTCCTGAATTTTCCCAGGATGTCTATATATCCATATATATACACACACACATACATATGAAGCAGGCCACACCCCTAGGGAAACTCCCTTTCGACTGATTGGTGGCTTAAAGCATATATATCAGATCTCGTCATGGGAATAACCACATCACAACTGCTTAAACCACTCAGAATCATGGTTCAGTCAAGTTGACACCCCCCCCCCCAACTATCACAGCCTCACTTACATAAAAAAGACAAGAAAAGGCAAATGAATAGAAACCAAAGTTTATTAGTGGTTACCAGGTGCAGAAGAGAAGGGTGACAAGGGTGTTAACAATGACTGAAAAATCACATTGATTAAGGGTAAGTGTGGTAGCTAAGGTTGTGTGTCAACTTGTCTGGGCCAGGATTTTGAGAGGCTTGGCAGCTGGATGTAGTTATTCCCCATGATAAGTCTGGATGTGGTGTAATCATTTCCATGGTAGAATCTGCTGTGAGCAGTTAGTTCATTGGAGGGGAGTTTCCTTTGAGGTGTAGCCTGTTTCCAGTATACATGGAAAGGATCCTGCATTTGGTTCACAATTCATCATCTCCAGTTCTTGGACTTGAACTAGTGGCCTGCCATGTTGCCTACCAATCTTGAGATTGTTGCCTATGCAGCCTGTGAGCCAGCAGTCTGCCATTTTACCTACCAATCTTATATTGGTCAGCCTCGGCAGCCAGCAGCTGGAGTCAGGAGAAACCTCCAGCTTGCTCTAATGGGCCTGGAAGACAGAGCTGAAGTCCAAAGTTGAGGGGTTCCATCCAGCCTCTAGAGAAAGCACTCTGAATTCAGACTTCCAGACTCTTAAACTGTAAGAGAATAAATTTCCATTTGTTAAGGCCATCCACTTGTGATATTTCTGTAATAACAGCACTTAGGGAATAAGACATTTGGGTCCACAGCTGATTATCGTAATCGCTGTCAGTAAGTTCTATACCTGTAAAAAGATGGATTGGCAAAAGTTGTGTGATGTGTGTACAAAAACTAACCACCCCCCCCAAAAAAAGTAGCTGCTTAGGCTGCTTATGTACAACCAAACACCTCATGGGGTTTGGTTCTTTGGTTGACAGGTTTAGGGTCATGGTATCATGGGGCATCCCTAAGTCATAACTTTACTTTTCCCCCTGTGTATTTAATTAGTAACTTGCACAAACATGCACACATTCTTTTCTAAAATAACTTCATTGAGATATAATTCACATACCATATATTTCACCCATTTAAAGTGTATAATTCTCCCCATCCAGGGCTAAGAAGAGCAAAGAAAAATCAATGACATAAGGAAAAAATTAGTCCAAAGAACTAGTGGACCACATGAACCTAAGCCTCTATGACCTGAGACCAGAAGAACTAGTTGGTGACGGCTACCACTGCTGCCTGCTCTGAAAGGGATCACACTAGAAGACCCTGGAAGACCCTGGATAGAATGGGAGAAAAATGTGGAACAAAACTGAAAATAATAAAAAGACCAGTATTATTGGTCTGATAAAGACTATTGAAACCCCCTTAGTCACCCTTCAAGCCTGGAACTGAATTCACCCTGTGGCTCAACTTTCAGCCAAATGATAACTCTAAACCCCATCGAGTCATTTTCGACTCATACCGACCCCTCCTTGGGTTTCCGAGGCAGTATCACTATGGAAGTAGATTGCCCAAACTTCCTTCCAAGCCAAAAGATAGATAGGTTTATAAGGTGAATAGTAACACCAGAGAGGTAGGCAGTCCTTAAAACAATCAACCATATGAGAGATCAAAAGGGCAGCATTTGCCCGGGAATAAAGCTCAGTCAGCTACGACTCCAGGCCACCTAACAACAACAAAGCTCAGAAGGCAGGAAGGGATAGGAAAGAAGGATGGATGGAAATGGTAAACACAGGGAAGAGGTGGGAAGAGTGCTTTTACATTGTGGAGACTGCAATGAATGCCACAAAACAAAATATGTATGACTTGTTGAATGGAAAACCAATTTGCTCTGTAAACTTTCACCCAAATCACAATTAAAAAAAAAAAATTTTTTAAGTGTACAAGTCAATGATTTTTAATATATTCACAGAGTTATATTGTCACTGCAGTCAATATTAGAGCATTTTCATCATCTCAGGAGAAAAAAACAAAACAAAACAACTTTATACCCATTAGCAGTTATTCCCCATTCTCCTTAGTCCCCACCCTCAGCCCTTGGCTACTACTGATTTACATTCTATAATTTGCCTATTCTGGATATTTTATATAGATGAGATCAAACAATACGTGGTATTTTGTGAATGTTTTCCTTTACTTAGCATAATGTTTTCAAGGTGCATCCATGTTGTATCATGTTGTAGCATGTATCAGTACCTCATTCCTTATTGCTAAATAATATTCTATTGCATGGATATGACACATTTTGTTCTTTCCACATATGACCCACTTCTCTCCATGTATGACTCATTTCCAAGTCAAAGTCTCACATTTACCAGTTGAAGAACATTTGAGTTGTTTCCACATTTTGGCTATCCTGTATAATGCTGCTATAAACATTAGTGTACAGGATGTATGTTCTCATTTTTCTTGAGTGCACTTGTTCAGTCCTATGTTAACTTTAAGGAGTTCCTGGGTGACACAAACAGTTAAATGCTCAACTACTAACCAAAAGAATAGTGGTTCAAACCCACCCAGAGGCACTTGGAAGAAAAGCCTGTTGATCTACTTCTGAAACATCATAGCCTTGACAACCTTATGGACTAGTTCTACTCTGCACACATGGGGTTGCCATAACTTGGAATTGATTCAATGGCAACTAACAACATCAACAGCAAGGTAACTCTATGTTTAACCTTTTGAGTAAGAGCTAGATTATTTTTCAACCAGGAATCTATTGAGAATTCCTATTTCTCCACAACCTCATCAACATTTAATATCTTTTTCATTATAGTCATTCTGTTGTTGTTATGTGCTGTGAAGTCAGACCTGACTCATAGCAATGCCTCCTTGGGTTTCCAAGGCTACCGGTATCACTACGGAAGTAGATTGCCCAACCTTCCTTCTGAGGAGTGGCTGGTGGATTTGAACCACCAGCCTTCTGGTTAGCAGTCATTCTAGGGAGTGTTAAGTGATATATCATGTCATTTTGATTTGCATTTCCCTGATGACTAATGATATTTAGTCTCTTTTCATATGTTGTTCTTTGTTGTTATATGCTGTCAAGTCATCTCAGACTCCTAGTGACCTTATGTTCCAGTTATGGAACATTGCCCGGTCCTGTGCCAACCTGATGATCCCTACTAAAGCTGAGCCCATTGCTGCAGCCACCATGTCAATCCATCTTGTTGAGGGTCTTCCCCTTCTTCATTGACTCTCCACTTTACCAAGCATGACATCCTTCTCCAGAGAATGGTCCCTTCTGACAACATGACCAAAGTAGGTGAGACAAAGTCTGGCCATTCTCACTTCCAAGGAGCATGCCAGCTTCACTTCTTCCAGGACAGATTTGTTAGTTCTTTTAGCAGTCCACAGCATTTTCAGCATTCTTTGCCAACACCACAACTCAAAAGCATCAACTCTTCTTCAGTCTTCCTTATTCACTGTCCAGCTTTCCATGCATATAAGGCGACTGCAAATAACATGGCTTGGGTTAGGCACATTTTAGTCTTCAAGGAGATATCTTTGCTCTTCAGTGCTTGAAAAAGGTCTTTTGCAACAGATTTTCCCAAAGCAATATGTCTTTTGATGTTTTGACTGCTGCTTCCATTGGCGTTGATTGTAGAACCAAGTAATATGAAGTCTTTGACAACTTAAACCTTTTCTCCATCTATCATAATGCTGCTTATTGGTCCAGTTGTGAGGATTTTTGTTTTCTTTAAATTGAGATGTAAATCATACTGCAGAGTATAGTCTTTAATCTTCATCAGTAAGTGCTCCAAGTCATCCTCACTTTGAGCAAGTAAAGTTGTGTGGTCTGAGTATCTCAGATTGTTTAATGAGCCTTCCTCCAATCCCAATGCCACATTCTTCTTAATATAGTCCAGCTTCTCAGATTATTTGCTCAGCATACAGATTGAATAAGTGTGGTGAAAGGATACAGCCCTGACACATTCCCTTCCTGATTTAAAACCATGCAGCATCGCCTTGTTCCATTTGAACGACAACCTCCTGGCCTATGTACAGGTTGCTCATGAACATAATTGTTTTGGAATCCCCATTCTTCTCAATGTTACCCACAATTTGTTACAATCTACACAATTGAATGCTTTTACAGTCAATAAAACACAAGTAAACATCTTTCTGATATTCTTTGTTTTTAGCCAAGATCCACCTAACATCAGCAATGATATCCCTCGTTCCATGTCCTTTTCTGAATCCACCTTGCATTTCTGGAAGTTCTCTGTCAATATACTACTGCAACTGTTTTTGAATTATCTTCAGTAAAATTTTACTTGTGTGTGATATCAATTATATTATTCAATAATTTCCATATTCTGTGGGATCACCTTTCTTTGGAATGGGTACAAATATGGATCTCTTCCAGTCAGTTGGCCAGGTAGCTGTCTGACAAATCTCTTGGCATAACCGAGTGAGTGCCTCCAGTGCGGCATCCATTTGTTGAAACATCTCAATGGGTATTCTGTCAATTCCCAGAGCCTTGTTTTTTGCCAAATCCTTCAGTGCGGCTTTGACTTCTTCCTTTGACCATTGGGTCTTGATCATATACCACCTCCTGAAATGAATGATCGCCTACCAATTCTATTTGGTGTAGTGACTGTGCATTCCATCCATTCTCTTTTGATGCTTCCTGCCATTCAATATATTGCCCCATAAAATCTTTCAATATTGCAACTCAAGGCTTAAATTTTTCCTCAGTTCTTTCAGCTTGAGAAATGCTGAGTGTGTTCTTCCCTTCTGGTTTTCCAACTCCAGGTCTTTGCACATTTCATTATAAATGACTTTATCTTCTTGAGCTGTTCTTTGAAATCTCTTGTTCAGCTCTTTTATCCTGTTGATTCTTCCATTAACTTTAGATACTCTCTGTTCAAGGGCAAGTTTCAGAGTCTCTTCTAACATCCATTTTGGACTTTTCTTCCTTTCTAGTCTTTTTAATGACCTTTTACTTTCTTTATGGATGATGTTCTTGATGTTATCCCACAACTCTTCAGGTTTTCAGTCACTGGTGTTCAATGCATCAAATCAGTTCTTTAGATGGTCTCCAAATTCAGGAGGGATATAATCAAGGTTGTATTTTGGCTCTCATGAACTATTTGTTTTTATTTTGTTGTGATTTGGGTGGAAAAGTAAAGAGCAAATTCACTTTCCATACAGCAGTTCACATACACTTTGTCTCATGACATTGACTACAATTTACCACAATGCAACAGCTCCCATCCCACCTTCTCCCAACAGTTAACTCTTCCCTGTGTCCATCCCTCCATGCACTCCAACCTCCTGAGCTGTCTCCCTGTGCATAAACAGCCCTTCTTTCTCTGATTGTTCTGTCCAAGGAGTGTATCTACCTCAGGTAAATGTTCAACTCATATGCCTGTCTTTTGTTTGGCTGGAAGGCACAGGTGTGGGTTCAATTCCAGACCTGAAGGGCAGCTAGGGGCCATAGTCTCAGTGGTTCCATAAGGCTCTATCAGACCAGCAAACCTGTCCCCCCT
>NW_006921718.1:3130274-3132391 GCF_000298275.1 Orycteropus afer afer | reverse complement strand
TGCAGTGAATTATCGAACCCAGGAGAGAGGTGGTGGGTGCTTTGGGAGGAACGGTTGGTGAAAGGGCTGGAGGGAGGCAGCATGTTTGGCCTTGCAGTAATAGGCCTTGGGTTACTGCTGTCTTCCTCTTGTGAGATTAGAGGAGGTCAGAACATGTGGCCTCCTTGCCGTTTTTGCAATGGGGTACCAGTCGCTAGGACTAATTGTTTCCATGAATCTTTGGTTTTCTTCATTCTTCTTTGCTTTGGGTGAGGAGAGACCCATCGTTGCATCTAGATGGCTGCTTGCAAGCTTTTAAGATCCCAGTTGCTACTTGCCAAAGCAGGAGGTAGAACAATGTTTTGTGTAGTATGTTATGCCAACTGAGCTTGATGTCCCCTGTGACTATGGTCCCGATCCCACAGGTTGAACTACTTGCTCCCTCTGGGTAGCTGGCTGTGACCAAGAAGAACTACAACTTTGTCCCTTGTCAGCTCCACTATACAACTGGGAATTCAGATCATACAAATACACTTATAGGACCATTGTCTGCCAACCCTATACATGGTCTTGGGTATACTCCCCACTGCATAGACATACCTACTAGTTCAGCCTGACCACCCATCTATCCACCCGTATATCCTTGTTTGCCCTCACTGATAACGCAATACTGTATTTGCAAAAGGGTTCATCTTTGTTGTCTATACTTTCCATGTACCTCTCTCCATCTTCCTCTCCTTCAATGCCACCATGCTGATCACTCACATTTGGTACATTTCCCTTCTCTTCACCCAAATCAATACTTATCTTTATCTATCTAACAGTGTTCCCTCCCCTCCTCTTCCACCCCTGGTAATCAACAAAGAAAATTCCCTTCCATAGATAAACCTTTCCTTGACTTTTACAATAATGGACTAATACAATATTTGTCCTTATTTCACTCAGCATAATGTCCTCCAAATTCATCCACATTATGCGGTGTTTTGCAGATTCTGTGTTATTCTTTAGGGTTGCATGGTATTCCATTGTGTGTATGTACCATAGTTTGGTTATCCAGTCCTCAGTTGATGGACACCTAGGTTGTTTCCACCTTTTGGCTATTGTAAATAGTGCTGCAATGAACATGGGTCTGCATATTTCTGTTTTTGTCATGGCTCTCACTTCTTTAGGACATATACCTAGTAATGGAATGGCTGGGTCAAATGGTATTTCTATTTCCAACTTTTTAAGGAATAGCCATTCTGCTTTCCACAGTGGTTGTACCATTTGACAGTCCCACCAGCAGTGTACGACAGTTCCAATTTCTCCAAACCCTCTCCAGCATTTGTTATTTTCTACCTTGTTGAACTTTGCTACTAGTGCTGCAGCAAGATAGTATCTCATTGTTGTTTTGATTTGCATCTCTCTAACGGCTAATGATCATGAGCACTTCTTCATATGTTTCTTGGGTGCCTAAATATCCTCCTTGGTGAAGTGTCTACTCATGTCTTCTGCCCATTTTTTAATGTGATTATTTGTCTTTCTGTTATTGAGGTGTTGGAGTTTTCTATATATTCTAGAGATAAGTGCCTTGTCAGATATGTCATTGCCAAATATTCTTTCCCAATCTGTAGGTACTCCTTTGATTCTTTTGGAGAAGTTTTTGGAAGCACAAAAAAATTTAATTTTGAGAGGGACCCATTCAACTAGTTTCTCTTCTGCTGTTTGTGCATTTTGGGTTATGCTTGATAGTCTATTTATGCCATATATTAGGCAAAATTTGCCTCTGATTTTTCTTTGAGGAACTCTATAGTTTTGGGTTTCACATTTAAGTCTTAGTTCCATCTGGAGTTAGTTTTTGTGTATGGTGTGAGGTACAAATCTTGTTTCATTTTTCTGCAAATGGATATCCAGTTTTGCCAGCATATTTATTAAGCAAATATTCTCTTCCCCATTTAATGGATTTCGGCCCTTTTTCAAAGATCAGCTGACCGTAGGTCAATGGATCTATTTCTGGGTTCTCAATTCTATTCCATTGGTCTATGTGTCTGTCATTATACCAATACCAGGCAGTTTTGACTGCTGTGGCTGTATAGTAGGTTTTGAGATCTGGCAGTGTGAGACCTCCTACTTTGTTCTTTTTCAATAGAGCTTTGCTT
>NW_006921718.1:3127446-3129254 GCF_000298275.1 Orycteropus afer afer | reverse complement strand
AGAGGCATTTCTTCACTCAGACAGCTGCTGGCTGCTGAGGCTGAGAAGCCCCAAGGTTGACAAGTAAAAAGGCACAGTCCCGATGTTACCAAACCACATGGCAGGCCATTAACTTAAGTGCATTGTAAGTCCCAAGGTTGGCAGAGCATGGCAGGCTACTGAGAAACAACACAGCTACATGTAGGGTACAAGCGTGCCATAGGCTAGAGACCATTCTCAAAGCTTCTTCTTAAGTACAGGAAGCCAACTACATTCCCAAAGGCAGCTACTCAGCTGCTTGCAGTAAATCCCACCATGGAGCTCATCGCCCGTCTCATCATGGGGAATAACTACCACTAGCTGCCCAGCCACTCAACCAGGCCCAGCCAAGTTGACATACAAATATAATCACCACAATGATTTTCTTGATATGTTGATGGAGTCTATTGGCTAGGATCTTGTTGAAGATTTTTGCATCTATATTCATAAGGGATATTGGTCTGTAGTTTTCTTTTGAGTGATGTCTTTGCCTGGTTTTGGTATCAAGGTTCTGTTTGCTTCATAAAATGAGTTAGGGAGGATTCCATCCTTTTCTTGTTTTGGAATAGTTTGAATAGGAATGGTGTCAGTTCTTCTCTGAATGAATTCTCCAGTAAAACCATCTGGGCCAGGACTTTTTTAGTTGGCAATTTTTTGATGACCTGTTTAATTTCTTCTTTTGTTATGGACCGGTTCAACTTTTCCGCATCAGTCTGTGTTAGTTTAGGTAAGTGGTGTGTTTCTAGAAATATGTCCATTTCTTCCAGATTTTCAAATTTGTTGGAGTACAGTTCTTCATGGTATCCTGATATTATCCTTTTTATTTCAGGTGCTTCTGTTGTGATGTCATCCATTTCATTTCTTACTCGTGTTATTTGTATTTTCTTCCTCTTTTCCTTTGTTAAATTTGTCAGTGGTTTGTCAATTTTATTGATCTTTTCAAAAACCCAACTTCTGGTCTTGTTGATTTTTTCTATAGCCCTTCTATTTTCTGTTTCATTGATTTCTGCTTAAATGTTTATTATTTTCTTTTTTTCTGGTGACTGTAGGCTTTCCTTGCTGTTCTTTTTCTAATTGTTGGAGATGTTGGTTCAAAGTGGTGATTTTGGCTCTTTCTTCTCTTTTGATGTGTGCATTTATTGCTATAAATTGGCCTCTGATCACTGCTTTTGCTGTGTCCCAAAGATTTTTGTATGTGTGTTTTCATTCTTGTTTGATTCAAAGAATTTTTGAATTTCAATTTTGATTTCTTCTCTTACCCAGTCTTTCTCAAGGAGTGAGAAAACAGTTTCCATGTGTTTACTCTTTTTCCACGGATCTTCCTATTATTGATTTATAATTTGATAGCATTATGATCTGAGAAGATGCTTTCCAGTATTTCAATGTTTTTAAATTTATTAAAGCTTGCTTTATGGCCTTACATATGGTCTATCATGGAAAATGTTCCTGTGCCCTGGAAAAGAATGTATATTCTGCTGTTGTTGGGTGAAGCGATCTGTAGGTGTCTATAAGGTCAATTTTATAAGTGATATATAATTTTTGCCCTGAGAGTAGAACAGTCCATTCTATCTTCCAACTCTCTTGACTTCCTCACCATTTAGCAGTTCTGTAACTACACAAGGTTTTCCCTCTTTTTGGTTTATAGTTATCCTCACTTGCCAATTGATGTTTCTGGTTCCCTGTTTTCAGTCTTGTAAGCTTATTTTACTTTGAATATGTCCATAGCTGTGGTTTCTGGGTTATGTCATCTTGTGTATTAATGGTCAGTTGTTATTTGCTATTTTTGGTTC
>NW_006921718.1:3124963-3126760 GCF_000298275.1 Orycteropus afer afer | reverse complement strand
TCTGATAGATCCCTTTCCAAAGAGGTAATCAGGTATTTGTCTTCAATCTCATTAATTCTGTCTTCCATTGCATCAATTCTACTCCTTTGCCCTTCTAATGTGTTATCTATTTCTGACAATTTAGTATTAATCTTCTGGGTTTCCATCTGTAGATTTAGAATCATTTCTAATTTTTCATTGATTTTGTCATTTTGTTCTTGTATTTTCTTCCAAAATTGTTCTAGGATTTTGTCTGTGTTTTCTGTGGTCTGTCTCCCAATCCTTTGAAGATACCTAAACATAATTCTTTTGAATTCCTTATCAGAGAGTTCCAATGTTGCTTCTTCCTCAGGAATGTGTTCTGAATCTATATCCTGCTTCCCTGTTTCTACCACTTTATCTTGCTTCTTTTTGTGGACAGTGATGGTCCGTTGTGTCCAAGACATCATTGCATTGTTTTATTTAGATCTCTATTAACTGTTTGTGAAGAGCAGCCAAGAGTAAGTCAGGCTCTTCTTGTGATTATTTAATGTTGGCCCATTGGTGGAGAAGGAAATGCTGTCTCTCAGTAAGTGAAGCTGTAGGAGGTGTGGGTGTAGTTATATCGCATGGGGACTGTTGCTGTCTTCCACTGAGCTAAACAAAAATAACAATTGAGTATCCATCAAAAAAGTAAAAGCAAATGAACTAAAAACATACTGTGTAATCACACACAAACAGTAACCAAAAAGAGAATAAAGGGAAAAGATAAAAACAATAAAAACCCTACAATATCTGGGGAGAGGGCAGTAAGAGAAAAGAGGTAGAGAGGGAGAATAATGAAGAAAAAAAATGGGAAAAACACAAAAAGAAACCAAGAAACAGGATTAACCATGAGAAAGAAAAAAGAATTGCTAACAGGATCAGGGAAAAGAAAAAAAAAGGTGAAAACTAAAACCTGGGAGGGGGAAGAATGAAGAATAATATTGAAAAGGACAAAAGTAATAATGATAATAGTTGTTTTAAAACAGACAAAAACAAAGAAACTGAAAAATAGAAAAAAGAAAAAAAAATCAGGGGCAGAGCGGGGCAGGGCATCCAGGCTCCGTCTGAGCATGCAGATTGGAATGGAACTCCTACCAGTCCAGAAGGTGAGTGGGAGTGAGGAATGGCCCCACCTCTGTTCACCAAGAGGGTGTAGGGTATAAGAGTAACAAGGGGAATGCAGCACCTTTCCAGTTGTTCATGTCCAGCATGTCCGTAAGGTTCCTGGCAAGTGGATCCTGTTCTTTAGTACCTGAAATCTGGGAGAATGCTGTTGTTTTAAAAATCCAAAATTGTCAAACCACTTGTAAACATTCAAAATGGCTGCATCCTGTGGACAGACAAAAGTCCACAGCTCAGCTCACCTTCCTCTTCACTGCTTCCCTTTTTATTCCCCAGCCACCAGAGCAATCTTCTGTGCAGTTCCTGGCTAAAAGGCTGATTTTTAGGTTAATTCTTAGGTCCTACCACCACTTGGCAATATCCAAGCTGTCTGTGCCATCAGGATTGCTGCCAGACCACAGCTCCATATGTCTCCTTTTTTTGATGTTCTGATGCAAATTCTTCTGCTAGTTGTAGTTTAGTCCACTTTTATATCCTTCCCATCAAGGCTCAGGGGTCCAGGATTATCTTCTGTGTCTGTGTTAATTGGTTCCCCTTTTCTTTGTTGAAGAAGGTCTATGCAGTCTTTCTGCCTATTCTGCCATCTGACCGGACTCCTCTCATGGACTGTTTTAATTGTCTTCAGCTTCAACTTTAACTTGCATAGGAGCAACTGATGGTCTGTTCCAGAGT
>NW_006921718.1:3123459-3124743 GCF_000298275.1 Orycteropus afer afer | reverse complement strand
TCGGTCAATTTCAGACTGCAGAAGTTGGTAAAAATCTTCAATTTCCTCATCTTTGGCTTTGGTGGTTGGTGTGTAAATTTGAGTAACAGTAGTATCAACTGGTCTTCCTCTTAGGCATATGGATATTAACCTGTCACATTGTGCTTCAGGATAGATCTTGAAACATTATTTGTGATGATGAATGCCATGCCATTCCTCTTCAATTTGTCATTCCTGACGTAGTAGATCATATGGTTGTCTGATTTAAAATGGCCAAAACCAGTCCATTTCAGCTTGTTAATGCCTAGGGCATCAATCTGCATGTGTTCTATTTCATTTTTGACAACTTCTAATTTTCCTAGATTTATACTTTATACATTCTATGTTTCAATTATTAATGGATATTTGCAGCTGTTTCTTCTCCTTTTGAGTCATACCACATCAGCAAATAGACTTCCTGAAAGCTTTACCCTATCCATCATTAAGGTTGACTCTATTCTGAGAAGGCAGCTCTTTCCTAGTCATAGTTTGAGTGTCTTTCAAACTGAGGAGCTCATCTTCCAGCACTGTACCAGGTAAGCTTCAGGGCTATTCATATAGTTTTTCAGTAATATATCAGACAGTGTTTCACTGGTATTCTTAAGGTTTTCACTGGCAAATTGTTTGAGAAGCGGATAGCCTCTTCCTTCTTCCAAGTCTGTCTTAGTCTGGAAGCTCCACTGAAACCTCTCCACTATGGGTAGCCCTGTTGACATTTGAAACACTGGTAGCATAGCCTCCAGCTTCACAGAAACACACTATCCACCACAGTATGACAAACTGACAGACAAGTTTATCTCTCTTAGTTGTTCCAAACTGCTCCACTCCCACTTCCTGGAGTGCCCTTCCTGTTCTGTCTCTCCAAAGCCAACTCCTGCCACATCCCGGTCTGCCCTACATTTTCCAACCCTCCAAAAGTTGGCTTCTGCTTTTTTCATATACTTATTGGCAATTTATATCTTCCTTGGAGAAATGTCTATTCATCTCTCTTGCCTATTTTTAAATTAGGTTTTTTGTATTTTATTATTCAATTTTAAGTGTTCTTTATGTATTATGGTTGGCAAATATTTTCTTCTATTCTGTGTATTACATTTTCACTTTCTTGATGATGTCCTTTGAAACACAATTTTTTTCCTTTCTTTCTTTCTTTTTTTTATAGTGATTTGGGTGAAGATTTACAGAGCAAATTCACTTTCCATATAGCAGTTTACATATACTTTGTCTCATGACATTGACCAGTTTACCACAATGCAACAGCTCCCCTCC
>NW_006921718.1:3119986-3122188 GCF_000298275.1 Orycteropus afer afer | reverse complement strand
TAGGGCCCTTAAATTTGCCCCTAGATTTTCCTTGAGGAACTGTATAGTTTTAGGTTTCACATTTAAGTCTTTGATCCATCTGGAGTTCATTTTTGTGTATGGTGTGAGGTACAGAACTTGTTACAACAGTCCATACTATCTTGCAACTCTCTTAACTTCCTCACCATTTAGAAGGTCTGTGACTACACAGTCTTTTCTAAACACAATTTTTAAAAAAAAATTTTGTTAAGTTTAATTTATCATTTTTTTTCTTTTATTGTTTGTGCTTTTGGTGTCACATCTAAAAAGATTTTATCTAACCTAAGTCATGAAGATTTACCCTTATATTTTCTTGGAAGAGTTTTGTAGTTTCAGCTTTTTTATAAATTGTGCTTTAGGTGCAAGTTTACAGAGCAGAGATTGTTTTACATTCAACATTATATGTACATTTAGTTTCACTCCCCATTTACCATCCCAACCCTAACCCAGTCTCCTCCCATCTTTGCCCAGTTACCTCCTCTCCCGCTACCCCGTAACCCTCATAGTTATGCACTCTTGTGTGTCCTGCATTTCCTCCATGCGAATGTTGCCCCTCTGGTACCCCATGGTTGATTACTCCCAGAGACACATTTCCATAGAGTATGTAGGTGCATCACCCTGGGTTGAGTGGTCTGCATGTACATCTTGTTAACTATTGGGCTGAGAGCTAACCCCTGGAAGTGAGTTTTATTCCAGACACAGAATATATCCCAGGGCCATAGTATTGGGGGACTCAGCAGACTCCATCCGACCAGTAATTCTGGTCATTATTGAGTTTTTGGATTTTGTTCCACATTTTTCCTTCCACTCAATACAGAATCTCCAGATTTGATCCTTTCCTGAGTGCTTGGCATTGGTAGTCAGGCACCATCTAGTTCTTCTGGTCTCAAGGTCCATCGTGTCCTAGAGCTGATTGCTTCCAAATGCCCTTGTTTATTTTTTTGCACTCTTCTTCACTTCCGATGACAGGAGACCATTAGCTGCAACTTAAATGGCTGCTTGAAAGCTTTTAAGACTGAGTCGCTACTTACCAATGTAGGAGGAGAAACAAGACTTTTATGTATTTTGTTGTGCCAATTGAATCAGTACTATGGTCCTGAGACAGTAGATCTATTAGATCTCTCTCCCACAGTGTCTGGGTGTCTGTGAGGGATTGCTCTCTATCTGTCTTCTATTGTTTCTGTAAGGATTGCAGGTATTTTGTATCACTGGTGTCTGTGCAAGATTAGCCTCAGCTGAATCTATCCTTGGTCTCAAGTATACTCTTGTTCACTGACCCCCATCTGATCTTCTCAGATGTTTATGTGTTTATCTGTAGCCTGGTGTTTGGTTTTAATGACAATGCAGTATTGCAGATATACTGGTTGGTATTAGCATCTGTTGTTTATCTCTTATGTGCAAAATTCAGTGTCCTCCCTTTTCCTAATGTTATCATGGTGGTCACAGACTCTTTCTATACATCCCTCCCCTTACCCACATCACTGTGTGACCCCCAACTAGCCTGAAATTAGTCCCTCCCATTCCCTCTCCACATCAGTAACCTACAAAGTGAGTTCACTTTCTTAAGCAAACTCTTCTTTGTCTTTTTACAGTAATGGGCTCATACAATATTTGTCCTTCTGTGATTGGATTATTTCACCCAGCATAATGTTCTCCAGGCTCATCCTCATTGTGAGATGATTCATGTATCCTTCATTGTTCTTTAATGCAGCATAGTATTCTGTTGTGTGAATGTACCATAATTTGGTTATCCATTCATCCGTTGATGGGCATTTAGGTTGTTTCCATCTCTTTGCTATAGTGAATTGTGCTGCGATGAACATAGACGTGCATGTGTCTTTTTGTGCGCTGCCTCTCACCTCTTTAAGATGAATTCCTAGTAATTGAATTGCTGGGTTAAATGGTATTTCTATTTTCAGTTTTTTAAGTAAAAGCCATACCGTATGCCACAATGGTTGTACTATTTTACAGTCCCACCAACAGTGCACAAGAGTTCTAATCTCTCCATAGCCTCGCCAGCATTTGTTATTTTCTGTCCTGTTGAACTTTGCTATTATTGCTGGGGTGAGATGATATCTCATCATTGTTTTGATTTGCATCTCTCTAATGACTAATGATTGTGAGCAATTCCTCATGTGTTTATTGGCCACCAGCATATGTAGTTTTAGCTTTTACATTAGGTCT
>NW_006921718.1:3110144-3115514 GCF_000298275.1 Orycteropus afer afer | reverse complement strand
TAACAGCGTTCCCCCTCCTCCCCTCCCACCCCTGGTAACCAACAAAGAAAATTTCCTTCAATAGATAAACCTTTCCTTAACTTTTACAATAATGGACTAATACGATATTTGTTCTTTTGTGATTGATTTACTTCACTCAGCATAAGGTCCTCCAAGTTCATCCACATTATGCAGTGTTTTGTAGATTCTACGTTATTCTTTAGCGTTGCATAGTATTCCATTGTATGTACGTATCATAGTTTGGTTATCCATTCCTCAGTTGATGGACATCTAGGTTGTTTCCATCTTTTGGCTATTGTAAATAGTGCTGCAATGAACATGGGTGAGTTTTTTTTTTTTTTTTAAATATATATTCTTATGCCAGTAGCACACTGTTTTGATTACTATAGCTTTGCAATAAGTTTTGACAGCAGGAAGTGTGAGTTCTCCAACTTTGTCCTTCTTTTCAATTTTGTGTGGGCTATCCTAGGTTCCTCACATTTCCATATGACTCTTCAAATCAGTTTGTGAATTTCTACCTTTGAATATCAAGGTTGTTACCCCATTGAGAGTCCATGTGATCTGACAAAACTGGTGGCAGAGCTACTCTTAATTTTATTGGATAAATGCACATGGCATACAAAATGTCTTTTTCTTTCAAGTATATAAAGAAAATGAGAGAAGTGGTCAGGCTAACTGGTCAGTTGCCCTTCTTTAAAAACTGATAGGTTTTATATCATTATCACTTTTAAAGAATAAGAAATTGGAGGAAGTAACATTTCATTTGTTTTGTATGTGATGCTGATGCTAACTTGCTGTAGCAGAAATGGGCCCCAATCAATGACTGAGCAAGATGGTGGTACAAGAACCTATTTCTACCCAAAACAAAATCAAATTAAACCCACTGCCATCGAGTCAATTATGACACATAGCAACTCCCATTGTGTTTTTAAGGCTATAAATCTTTACAGAAGTAGATTGCCTCATCTTCCTCCCATGGAGTGGCTGGTGGGTTTGAACCGCCAGCCTTCTGGTTAGCAGCCAAATGCCTTACCCACTACACTACCAGAGCTCCTTTATTTCTGCCCAAGGCACCAAAAAAAACCAAACCAGTTGCTGTTGAGACAATTCTGACTCATGGAGACCCCATATGGGTCAGAGTAGAACTGTGTTCTATAGGGTTTTCAGTGGCTAATTTTTTGGAAGCAGATCTCCAAGCTTTTTCTTTTCTTTATTGTTGTTGAACACATATACAGTGAAACAAATACCAATTCAACAATTTCTACATGCACATTAAAGTGACATTGATTATATTCTTCAAACTATTTAGCCATGCTCATACTTTTTTTTCCAGTTTGTTCCTTCCCTATAGGCAAAAACTAATTTTCCCCCTAAGCTTCCTATCTATTGTTTCAAGTTGCTGTTAATAACTTGATCCCATATAGTAAGTTATTTCAAAAAGCACAATGCTCAAGGTAAACATTGTTTACTAGTTAAGCTAGACTGTTATTGGGTTAAAGAAGGCTTCCAGGGACATTTTTAGTTTATGTGAAACCAAATAAGCATTTCAGTTTTAAAGATTTTCTCAGTTTCATCCAGCCTTAATGGCTCTAGAAATTCTGAAGTCTGTAAGAATTTGAATTCGTTCTGTATTTTCCCCCTTTTGATCAAAGATTTGTCTTCTTTGATTCTTTTGATCAAAATGTTCAGCTATGGCAGGAGGACACCATAAAGTACTTCTGGTCTCATGGCAAAGGAATCAATTGTTTGTGGAGGAAATCAACCATTCATTCTTTTTCTCCTCCTATTCTTAACTCTTCTTCTGTTGCTCCAGGCAAACAGAGACGAATTGTTGTAACTTTGATGGCCACTTGCAAGCTTTTAAGACTCCAGATACTAGGCAATAAACTAGGAGGTAGAACATAAGTACTAAAAACAATATTAGGCCAATTAATTTCTTTAGGCTTTTCTTCTGAGGCACCCCTACACCATCAACTTTTTGGTAGGCAGTCAAATACTTAACTTTTTGCACCACACAGTGACTCCTCTACTCAAGGCAGGACTCCTGCATTGGTCAGTCTTTGCTCTGGAGCATCCTACTAAGTTGGCGAGTATTTGTTAAGTCTATGTTGTGGACTGATGGCTCCTTACCCAGTCCTGATTCCACCCTTTTCCTTTCAAAAATGTTGCTCCTCAATAAGCCTTTTGAGTATTTAACTCTATCTCAGTGTCTGCTTCCCAGAAGAATCAACTAATACATTTGTGTGCATATGTTGTTTTAAAGGATATCAACTAATATTTTAATCATGGTGCATCTATTAACCTCAAATTCATTGAATATAGAAATATATCTATAGTTTTCCAAACTTATTCCTTTCTCAAAATATGTGCAGGAAGTGATACGGGTCTGGACCTATAAGTAAAGAACTTATAGCTTTCTATACATTTGGCTACGTTATTTACACAGAGTTTACTTAAGATAAATATAGCTCAAGCATCCAAACTACATCAGATCTATACTTCTCTGACTGCATCTGACTGACACCCTCTTCATTTTTTGGTCAATAAACGAGCAGCAACCCTGAAAAAAGAAAGAGAAAAAATAAATACAAACAAAAAACACATCCCATTATTCCTTGTGCAACAGTTCACTTCCCTAATTCTTTGAAAATTACTTATACATGCACAATTTATGAAGAGAATACCAGAAACACAACTTCATAAGGATTATATTAAAGGTTTCTCTCCCTGAGGCAAAAATATTGCTGCTTCAGAACTGCTTTCCTCTTAACCCCTTAGTCTAAAAATGAAAAACTTTGCCTTGATTTATGGGGGTGTGTAGTTTTTGTTTACCTAACTCTAACATAGAAATTAAAACAAAAACAAACAAAACTTTTGGATGAAAATCAACAGTAATGGCCAAAGTGAAACTGAATTTTATTTTGCTCAGCTGATTAGGCAAAAATAGTTTTGTTTTGTTTTATGACTGAGACTTCAGAGGGAACAGTTCTTATGGAGTGTTTTGTTTTAATATTCCTTTTACTTGTTTACTGATTTTAGTGAGGACAAGAGTGTGGAACATATTCTGAAGGCAAGAGAGAGGGCTGAAATGGAATTTGTGTGCTGAATAGATCCAGCATAGTTCTTGTAAGCATAATCCTGGTTATTGTCAACTTCTGTTGTTGTTTGAAAAGGGATTTTAAAATTACATTTTTACCTGATTATTACTGGATGAAAGAAAAAGCACTGGTTTTTGTATAGTTGGCTTAAATCTGGTCACCTTGTTTCTTTCATTAGTTCCAATGGTTTTCTTTTAGCATATAGTCTCTTTGATTCTTTAACAATATAGTAATTTTATATACCAATCATGACAATTTTGCCTCCAGTCATTTTATTAGGGTTAAGGAAACAGAAAGACCTTGGCTGCAGTTTTAGGAACACCTCCTGGACCCCATAACAACTCTGCCTTGACCAAAATTGGGAAAGCTTATTTTTCTTTCACCCCCCCAACATTTTTTTTTTTTAATTTGATTTGGGTGCAAGTTTACAGAGCAAATTCATTTTCCAGACAGCATTTCATACACATTTTATTTCATGACATTGATTACAATCCCCATAATGTAACAGCTCTCTTCCCACTTCTTACCTGTGGTTATCTTTTCCCTGTGTCTTTCTTTCCTATGTATTCCTGCCCTTTGAACTATTTCCCTGTGAAAATACTGACCTTTTGATCTCCCATGATTGATTGAGCTAAGGAGTGTACCTACCTGGTGTAAATGTCCACCTTATATGTCTATTTTTTTTTTTTGGCTGGAAGCCATGGGACTGAGTTCAAAATTGGGAAAACTTTTAAGACCCCAGTCACTACTCACCAAAATAGGATGTAGAAAATTGTCTGTGTGGACTATGTTATCCCAATTGATCTAGATGTCCCCTGAGACTGTGGTCCTAAGTCCCCAAGACTAGTGATTCATTCCCTCAAGATGTTTGGTTATGGATAAGAAGTATTCAGAGTTTTGTCCTCCATAAGCTTGCAACTGGTCATCTAAGATGCAACTCTTGGTCTCTCCCCATCCAGAGAAGAGTGAAGAAAATAAAAGATGCAAGAAAATAATTAGTCCATAGGACTAGTGGGGAGCTCTGGTAGCATAGTGCCTATGGCACTTGACTGCTAACCAGAAGGCTAGTGGTTCAAACCCATCAGCCACTCCTTGGAAGGAAGATGGGGCAATCTACTTTCATAGTGATACTGCCTCGGAAATCCAAGGAGGGGTTGCTATGAATCGGGTCTGACTCGAGGGCACATAACAGCAACACAACAGCAACAGGCCTAGTGGTCCATGCAATCCATAGCCTCTACAACCCTGAGACCAAAAGAACTAGACTGCCTAGCTATCACTACTCACCACTCTGATCAGGATTATAATAGAAGGTCCTGGACAGAGTGGAAGGGGGGAAAAAAGTGTAGAACAAGATTCAAAATAATAAAAAAGACCAGAATTACTAGTCTGATGAAGACTAGTGGAACCACCGAAACTGTGGCTCTTAGACATCCTTCAAACCTGAAGCTGAACCCACCCTGGGGATCAGCTTTCAGCCAAACAATAGAGAAGCCTAAAACATGAATGATAACACCAGGGAGGAACAAACTCCACAAAACAATCAACCACATGAGACCAAAAGGGCAGCATTTGCCCAAAAGCAAAGCCCAGAAGGCAGGAAGGGAAAGGAAAGAAGGACAAATGGAAACTGGAAACACAGAGAGGATGTGGGAAGAGTGCTGTTACATTGTGGAGATTACAACAAATGTCATTAAACAAAATGTGTATAAATGATTGAGTGGAAAACTGATTTGCTCTGTAAACTTTCACCTAAACCACAATTTAAAAAAAAAATTAGGAAAGCTGACACTACTGACGTTGAAAGCTACTGAATCAAGAAGTCATCTGCTGAGAGTTCTGGCAAGATGGCAGACTAGGCAGAAGGACTGCACAGATGCTCTTTAACAAAGACAAGGGAAACCAATTAACACAGACACAGAAGATAATCTTGGACCCCTGAGCCTTGAAGGGAAAGATACAAAAGTGGACTAAACCCCAACTAGCAGAAGAATTTGCGTGAAAATACCAAAAAAGGAGACACACGGAGCTGTGGTCTGGCAGCGACAGACGGCTTGGAGATTCCTGAGTGGTGGTAGGACCTAAGAATTAATCTAAAAATCACCCTGCTAGCCAGGGACTACAGGAAGGACTGTGCACGGTGGCTGGGGAACAAACGGAGAAGGTGAAGAGAAAGGTGGGCTGAGCTGTGGACTTTTGCCGGTCCAGAGGGTACCGCCATTTTGAAGGTTTAAAAAGTGGCTTGACTATTTTGGATATTCAAAGAGACAGT
>NW_006921718.1:3104156-3107029 GCF_000298275.1 Orycteropus afer afer | reverse complement strand
TACCTCAAGTAGACACACGCCCTGGAGAGAACAATCATGGGAGAAGTAAGGGCTGCTTTTGCACAGGGAGAGAGCTCAGGGTGCAGGAGAGTATGGAGGGATGGTCACTAGGAAGAGGTAACTACGGGGAGGAAGTGGGAGGGGAGCTGTTGCATTGTAAACTGTGGTCAAGGACATGGGACAAAGTATATTTGAACTCTGTATGGAAAGTGAATTCGCTCTGTAAATCTTCACCCAAATCACAATAAATAAAATAAAATTAAATTAAAAAAAAAAGAAGTCATCTGCTAAATTAATAAGCTGCTGCTACAGCAGCTGAATCCAGAACCATGTCACCTATGCCACAGTCTATACCAACAAAATAAACTTTCTTGCCACATATGACCCACTTCTCTTCACATATGACTCATTTCCAAGTCAAAGTCTCACGTGAATGTTTCTGTTTGGTGACAAATGACATCTTAAGCTCTAGCCACAAAAGTCCAGGAAATGTAGCTTTCTCTCTACATCTGATATGTTGAAATGTAGCTTTCTAGTCTGTGAATCCATTCTAGAGCATGCCAATATGCAACGTTGTTGTTGTTATGTGCCATTGAGTCAGAACTGACTCATAGCGACCCCTCCTTGGGTTTCCGAGGCTGTGTCACTACGGAAGTAGATTGCCCAACCTTCCTTCTGAGGAGTGGCTGGTGGGTTTGAACCATCAGCCTTCTGGTTAGCAGTCAAGCTCCTTAGGCACTACGCCACCAGAGCTCCTCCAATATGCAATATCTGCCACAATAGCCTTTAGCATGCTTAAAAAGATTCCTATTCCTTTGCTCTCAAAGAAAAAATAAAAAACCAAACTCACTACCGTTCAAGTTGGATTCAACTCATAGAGACCTCTCCTTGGGTTTCTGAGGTGATATCACCATGGAAGTAGATTGCCCAACCTTACTTCTGAGAAGTGGCTGGTGGGTTTGAACCACCAGCCTTCTGGTTAACAGTCAAGTGTCTTAGGCACTATGCCACCAGAGCTCCTTTTCTTTGCTCTAAGAGCTTTAAAAAGGAAAGAGTTATTGAAAGAGGAAAAAGCTACTGAATTTTATCAATTTTTTTCCATGCCTGTGGCAGATTGTATATTTTTAAGGTGGCCACAATAATATCTCCCATCCTGTATGCTTGACACTTTTTTCCATTGAGTTGTGGGATCTACATCCCCACTCCTTGAGCCTGGGAAGATCTTTGTAACTGCCTGGACAAATAGAGTATGACAGAAGGGATGCTATGTTACTCCCAAGGCTGCATCATAAAAATGTCATGCATTTCCACCTTCTTCTCTTGGAAAGCTCACTGTTGTAATGCATCAGCCATGCTATGAGGAATCACAAGCTGACTCAGAGAGAAACTGCTTGGAGAAGCCATGTGTAGGTTTTCCACCTGACAGCACTACTGATGTCCCAGCCAACAGCCAGCATCAAGTGCCAGACAATTGAGAGATGATACCTCCAGATGATTCTATGCCTTGGCCATCAATTCAATCCAGCCTTTGAGTCTCCTCAGCTGAGACCCTGGAAATTGTAAAGCAGAGATAAATTGTCTGTCCTGATTCCTGGCCCATAGAATTTATGTGCATAATAAAATGGTTGCTTTATGCCATTAAATTCTGGGACAATTTGTCACACGATAGATGCCTGATACACTATCTAATGACAGGATAATTTGTCTATTCTTTCATCTTTTGATGTAATATTTAAATATTCATGTATTCCTAGAATAAACACTCCTTACTCATATTAATTATTTTTAAAAAAATAAATTGCTGGGATTAGTTTGTTAATATGATGGAGAGAAATTGTTTTAAAACAAAATTAGCTAACTCTCTTAGTTTCTTCCAAACCAAACCCACAGCCCTCAAGTCGAACCTGACTCATGGCAACCCCTCCTTAGGTTTCTGAGGCAGTATCACTGTGGAAGTAGATTGCCCAACCTTCCTTCCGAGGAGTGGTGGGTTTGAACTGCCAGCCTTCTGGTTAGCAGTCAAATGCCTTAGGCACTACGCCACCAGAGCTCCTCTTAGTATCTTAGTGCTGCTATAACAGGAATATAAGTGTGTGACTTTAATAAACAAAAATTTATTCTTTCACGGTTTGCTGTTGTTGTTATGTACCATTGAGTCGAACTCAACTTATAGTGACCCCTCCTTGGGTTTCCAAGACAGTATCACTATGGAAGTAGATTGCCCAACCTTCCTTCTGAGGAGTGGCTGATGGATTTGAACCACCAGCCTTCTAGTTAGCAGTCAAGTGCCTTAGGCACTATGCTACTAGAGCTCGTTCTCAATTTAGGAGGCACCAGTTCTAGCGGAAGGCTTTCTTGCTCTGCACACCTTCTGTTCCTTGACTCCTTGGAGACCTTCTTGTGGCATAACATCTATCTTCCCCATCTGCACTTCCTTGCTTCTAGGCCTAATCTGTTCTTTTTATATCTCAAAAGTGATTGGCTTAAAACACAACCTCTCTGGCTTCATTATCATAAGAAAGAAGACCCTGTTCCCAAATGGGATTAAATCCACAAGAATAACCTAAAAAAACCAAACCCACTGCCATCATTTGATTCCAACTCTTTGCAACCTCCATTGCTATGAGGGTTTCCAAGGCTGTAAATCTTTACAGAAGCAGACTGCCTCATCTTTCTCCCATGAAACAGCTGATGGGTTTGAACCACTGACCATTTGGTTAGCAGCTGAAAATACCATAGCACCACCAGAGCTCCTTATCCACAAGTATAGGGATTAGGGTTTATAAAACATATTTTATGGGAAGAATTCAATCTATAACAAACTGCTTTTCCTTCAAAGAGAGTGTTGTTGTTGTTGTTGTTTGCCGTCGAGT
>NW_006921718.1:3103484-3104056 GCF_000298275.1 Orycteropus afer afer | reverse complement strand
TAGTAGCTTTGGTGTTGCAGTGAGGCTGGAGGCTATGTCACCAGTATTTCAAATACCAGCAGGGTGACCCATGGTAGACAGGTTTCAGTGGAGCTTCCAGACCAAGATAGACTAAGGAAGGGGCCATTCACTTCTCAAAGAATTGGCCAGTGAAAATCTTATGGATAGCAGTGAAACACTGTCTGGTATATTACTGGAAAACTTTATGAAATAGCCTTGAAACATTGTCTGATATAGTACTGGAAGATGAGCCCCTCAGGTTGGAAGGCACTCAAAATACTACTGGGGAAAAGCTGTGTCCTCAAAGTAGAGTCCATTTTAATGACGTGGGTGAAATAAAGCTTTGCCTCCATTTGCTGATGTGGCATGACTCAAAATGGGAAGAAACAGCTGCAAACATCTGTTAATAACTTGAACATAGAATATATGAAGTATGAATCTAGGAAAACTAGAAGTTGTCAAAAATGAAATGGAACACATATCCTAGGTATTGTTGTTGTTGTTGTTATGTGCCGTCGAGTCGGCCCCGACTCATAGCGACCCCTCCTTGGGTTTCCGAGGCAGTATCACTA
>NW_006921718.1:3100519-3101493 GCF_000298275.1 Orycteropus afer afer | reverse complement strand
TTCCTTCCGAGGAGTGGCTGGTGGGTTTGAACTGCCAGCCTTCTGGTTAGCAGTCAAGTGCCTTAGCCACTATGCTACCAGAGCTCCCTATCCTAGGTATTAATGAGTTGAAATCAATTGGTTATAGCCATTTTGAATCAGACAACTGTATGGTCTACTATGCTGGGAATGACAAATTGAAGAGGAATGGCATGGCATTCATCATCACAAAGAACGTTTCAAGATGTATCCTGAAGTACAATGCTGTCAGTGATAGGATAATATCCATACACACACCTACAAGGAAGACCAATCAATACTACTATTATTCAAGTTTATGCACCAACCACCAAACCAATGATAAGGAAATTGAAGATTTTTACCAACTTACGCAGTCTGAAATTGACCAAACATGCAATCAAGATGTGTTGATTATCACTGGTGATTGGAATGCAGAATTCGGAAACAAAAAAGAATCACCAGTTGTTGGAAAATATGGCTTTGGTGATAGAAAAGATGCCGGAGATCACATGATAGAATTTTGCAATGCCAAGGATTTATTCATTGCAAATACCTTTTCTCAACAACATAGTCCATGTGACTATACACATGGACTTCACCAGAAGGAATACACAGGAATCATATCAATTACCTCTGTGGAAAGAGCTGGAGAAGCTTAAGATCTTCAGCCAAAATAAGACCAGGAGCTGACTGTGGAACAGACCATCAACTGCTCATATGCAAATTCAAGTTGAAGCTAAAGACAATTAAAACGAGTCCATAAGAGACAAAATATGACCTTGATTATATCCCACATAAATTTAGAGACCATCTAAAGAAGAGATTTGATGCATTGAACACCAATGACTGAAAACCAGAGGAACTGTGGGATGACATTAAGAATATCATCCATGAAGAAAGCAAAAGGTCATTAAAAAGACAGGAAAGGAAGAAAAGACTGGAATGGATGTCAGAAGAGACTCTGAAACTTGCCC
>NW_006921718.1:3094695-3100419 GCF_000298275.1 Orycteropus afer afer | reverse complement strand
ATGCAGGGAGCTCTGGTAGCATAGTGCCTAAGGCACTTGACTGCTAACCAGAAGGCTGGCGGTTTAAACCCACCAGCCACTTCTCAGAAGGAAGGTTGAGCAACCTACTTCCGTAGTGATACTGCCTCGGAAACCCAAGGAGGGGTCGCTATGAGTCAGGTATGACTTGATGGCATATAACAACAACAACAAACAAATTTTTATGCAAATAGACTGCCTCAGTCTTCTCTCTGCAGTGACTGGTGGGTTCGAACCATAGACCTTTTGGTTAGCAGCCAAATGTACTAACCACTATACCCCAAAGTTCCTTAGGAAGAATGAATATCCATACAGCTTCCTCCCACTTTTAGGGCAGTGTCCAGCTGTCTTGTTTTCTCTATTTAGTTTAAGCTCCATAATTACCCCTCTAATCAATCCCTTGAAGATCCATTCCATTTCTTTGCCTCTCTTCCTCTGCTTGTCTTTACCTCTCACTTGCCTTGAGAAAAGTCTAGCCTTTGATAACCCCAACCACCCACTAGTTCTGTGCCTACATGTATGCAGCTGAGAATTGCTAAAGAGCCACACAATTGCACAGCTTGATGTCACTTCCTTTCATGATCACAAACCTCAAAAGGCTACTCAGTATCACCCAGTGGTCTGCTGAATCTCTGGTAAGCTTTCTATATCAATCTGCAGAAAAGGAATTTACTCCTTTTTCTCATCTCTTACACCTTATTTCCCCCACTCTCTTTCCACCTCCCTTTTGGTTCTGATCTTGACTCTTACTTTATTGAGAAAATCAAAACCATCAACCTGATGCTCCCTCATCTTGCCATCACCTTCTCCTTCATTCTTAGTACATTCTTAGAGTATACCAAACTGTCGCTATCATTCCCTGCTGTCTTTCTCAAAGAAGTGGTTTGGCTATATGGAAAGGAAACGAATATTTATTTATTTTTATTTTTAGAAACTTTCTCATCGTATGTAACTTACTTATATTTTAGTTTATGAAGCAGGTGTAATTATCCCCTTTTCTGAGGAGAAAACTGAAGCTTAGCTAGGTCAAGCTAGCACTCTACCTTGCATTACCCAGAGCAAAGCTGACTCCAACAGTCAGCTGACTCCAGGGTCAGTGCTTGCTCACTCCATTCCAGTGGCCTCTTATGCCTGGACTGTATGTACACTGCTGTCTTAGAATTATCTTTGTGGAAAAAGAGACTGTTCAAGAAAAGAAAGTTCTAGCCATTTTGTTCTTCAGTCCTCTGAAGGACATCAGTGTGTAAGGCTATTGTCAGGTCAAACTGGGGCTGATGACATGCTGCGATTTGAAGAAGTCCCCTTGCTCAATCTGTTTTTGTTCTTCAGCATTTTGATTTTAGGAGGTAAGTCTGATCATCAGTCACTCCTCCTAATGATCAAACTCCTACATCAAAACTTAGTACTAGGAAAATGGATCCTTGGCATAAGTCCATGAAACTGAAAACGTATTTGTTTGTGATGTATCCATCTATCGCTCTATATCTGAGCACTCTATATGCTTTTAAAAATGGGACCAGCAGTAGTTCTCACAAAAATGAGGTCCATGAAAAGTTAAGAATTTAGCAAGACATCAGAACAAAAAGCTGTTTTCTATCATTTCATAAATCTTTTAAATTATGAAATATTAGGACATGTCCTTAAAGCCAGATAAATAAGTGCATATGCTTATGAGGATTTTGGAATGTCTTTGATTATGTGTTTCTGTTGGATGTAATTATCCTGGAATGCAGGCGAGCTAAAGGCTGAACACACTCCTCGGCCCTCAGCTTCTCAGTCTGCACATCTGTCTGACTTTCAGTCTCCAGGCAGCATCTCCAACTAGAGTTTGGGACTACCAGGGGAATTCCAAGGATCATAATGAGCTATACGGCTGGATAGTGTTTAGGACTGTGCTTGGCCCTCTTTCCCTAGCTCTACAACCCATTGCTGTGATGGAGAATGATGAGAGAATATCTTGCTGGGGTAGAAGAATGGGAAGTGGAGAGGGAGGCAGTGCCGACTGAGGCATGGAATAAAAATGTATGGGAACGTTTGGACTAGAGTGGAGTAATTTCAGCCTTATCAGCTTTGGTAAAGTGATATTTATAATTCACTTGCAACATAAGGGAAAATGAAAGAGCCTCTGGGTTATCCTTTTTCCCACCTGAGAGACAGGCTCAGCCTTCAGGCTGCCTGGAGCTTCACTTTGGCCATACCACCTGCCTGGATGCCTCTGATTTATCTCCCTATTCCTTTCCTGAGCCCTTCACTTAACTAACTCCAAACTGCTGTTTCCTCAGAGACTCTAATTTCCTTGAGCCAGACCCTGACATGTAATCTGTTTTTTGCCTGTCCAGTATCCTTCTCCCTTTCTTCCCCAGAAGGCTCCTCGACTTTCTTTTGGAGAATCACCTGGGAAGGTGATTGCACGTCCATCAAGATGGCCTACCCTCTCTTGGCTAAGAGGATTGGTCTGTAATAATGGGATTTCATGTAAAATGACAGGGCTGGGGAGTAAGTCTTTAAGGCACCCTTTAAATTATGTCCATTATTACTCCAACTTTATTCATTGGAGAGCCCATAAAGGAGAAAACCCTGGGAACTGTCTACACTGTATACTGTAAACTGACTTTTACCAGTTTTTTAATCAGTATTTTAGAGATAAACAAGTATTTTAGAGATAAAACCAGTATTTTAGAGAGAAACAATAGGAAAGAAACATATATTTTCTGATAAGTCTTTCTTAATCTACCTCATCACAGAAAGGATTTTACAAGAGTAGTTTGTACTTTTATGTGTAACAAGAGAGTAATACTCAGTTCCAAAGAACCAAGTTAATTTATTTCTGCAGAGTAACATGATCCCTATCTCCCACACAAAATCAAAGTGGCCAGAGCAATATTGATTTTTTATCTTGTCTTAAAGCATTTGTCATCCACATTCTTTTAAAATCTATGTTGCTAAGACAAGCATCTTTCTTAGAAAAAGAAATCCATGATGCAATGTTATAAAAATAATTTTCACTAGAGACAGTGTTTCTGTATTGCTGTTTTCTAATTTCAAAGCTACAGGATGCAGTAATGTCTTCCAGCCTAATTTCTTTAGACTTTGTAAGTTTCTTTCATTAGGCCCATGGAAAATATTTAACTTCAAGACTTTTGTTTAATAAAGTAATGGAATAGAGCCCAAGGAGAAGTCAAACTAAGACTTGCCCAAGGTCATTGACTTAGGCTGGGTTCTCTAGAGAAACAAACTGAGTGAAGCTTATGGTGTGTGTATGTGTGTGTGTGCGTGTGTCTGTATACACAAACATATACATACATATATATATATATATATGAATGCATATCATATTTTCAATCATTTGCATGTGAAAGCTGGACAATGAATAAGGAAGACTGAAGAAGTGTTGATGCCTTTGAATTGTGGTGTTGGCGAAAAATACTGAAAATACCATGGACTGCCGGAAGAACAAAAAAATCAGTCCTGGAAGAAGTGCAGCTGGAATTCTCCTTAGAAGTGAGAATAGCCAGACTTCGTCTCGCCTGCTTTGGTCATGTTGTTAGAAGGGACCATTCCCTGGAGAAGGATATCATGCTTGGTCAGGTGGAGAGTCAGTGAGGAAGAAGAAGATCTTCAACAAGATGGATTGACACAGTGGCTGTAATAGTGGGCTCAAGCATAGCAAGGAATAAGGATGGTGCAGGACCAGGCAGCTTTGTTCTGTTGCACATGGGGTTGCTATGAGTTGGAGCTGGCTTGACGGCACCTAACAACAATAACAAGACACACATACACACACACACACATAGATAGATAGAGAGTTATCTGAAGTAAATGGTTCACAAAGTTGTAGAGTGTGGCAAGTCCCATGCTGTGGGCCAGACTTCAGACTGGAGGCTTCTCTCAACCCATGTAGCTGCAGGGTCTGGTGAAGCTGAGATTGGCAGGCCAGATGTAAGCTGCTGGCTCATGTGCTACAGAGGCTAAAGAATCCAGGAACCACAGGCAATATGGCAGGCTACTGGCTGAAGTCCAAAAAATCAGAGGTCTGATGATGATGAGACAGATACAGGATATGGATCAAGCAAAAGCAGAGAGATTTGCCAGAACTTCCACAACCTTTCAGAAACTCCCTTTCCACTGATTGGCTTTCTCATAGCAGATCTTACCATGGTGATGATTATATTATATCAGAGCTCATTATGGGGAATGACTACATCATAACTGCCAAACCACTGGGAATCATGGTCAAGTCAAGTTGACACACAACCTTAACCATCACAATCAGATTGTTGTTAGCTAAAGAAGTGTGAGCTCCTGTCTCATGCACAATGGAATGAAATCTGCCTGGTCCTGGGCTGTCTCCATGATCAATTGCAGATCAGTCCGTTGTGAGCCATAGGGATCTCATTGACTGCTTTTCAGAAGTAGATCACCTGACCTTTCTTCCTAATCTCTCTTAGTCTGGAAACTCTGCAGAAACCCGTTCAGCATCATAGCAACATGCAAGCCTCCACTGACAGGTGCATCGTACAAGAATCTTAGAGAGTTTTCCTCATGGAAGGTGAGAATTCTACCATTGAACCACCATTACCCCCTACTCAAGGTCTTACCAGCCTGTTAATAGTGGAAACAAAATTAGAGGTCTTGGTGCTAAAGTGCTCTTAAAATTTTAGATGTGATCTAGGCTGACATTTCAGGAAGGGCATGCCCCTTCAGATCCTGAGATTCCAGAACCAGAGAATAACATGAGCAATATGTCAACTTAATCAGAAAGAGGTGTTAGTAATTTCTACCAGTTGAATTCACTCTGTGATTCTCCCCCTTCCAAAATCTTTATATCGAAGAATCTGTAGTTGTGTGAATATCCCATTACTCAATAACCCATCATTTAATTGCTCAGATCAATGATTCTCAAAATGTGGTACTGGAACCAACATCATCTGGGAGCTTGATAGAAAAGCAAATTCTTTGGTCCTATCCCAAATCTGCTAAATCAGAAACTCTGGGAATGGGACCCAGGAATCTGTATTTTAATAGGTCTCCAGATAGATTCTGATGTACTCTGAAGTTTGAGAACTACTGATCTAGATAATCCTTGCCTGAACTATTATAATACTGGGGTTACAAAATGGTGAGTTCCTATCAACCATTGAACATTTATTGGCCAGCATTCTTCTGTGTAGAGAAATTTTGCTTTGTCTCCCCCTTATTCCTATGGATCACAGATAGGAAATTCAGTGTATTAAAATGAGTTACAGTCACCATTCTTTGCACATCCACAAAGTCCCTCATTTGCCTGATGGAATCCCCTTCAAGCTGTTCCTGTATTCTTTTCAACTAGCTCCAGAATTTGTTAAGAGCATCCTTGCTGTCTGACACAAGAAAATTCTGATTCTTGACTGTGAATTTATCTGTTTTTATACTGAATCTTGGGGGCAAGAACAAAATCCACTATTTGACTTGATCCTGAATGGACATGATGTATAAATAATGTTCTACACAATAAAGGTACTTGAGTGAAGTAAGTGAGTTTGAATATTATTTTGGAAGCAGTAAAATGTTGTTAGGAGCTCTGGTAGCATAGTGCCTAAGGCACTTGACTGCTAACCAGAAGGCTGGCGATTCAAACCCACCAGCCATTCCTCGGAAAGAAGGTTGGGCAATCCTACTTCCGTAGTGATACTGCCTCGGAAACCCAAGGAGGGGTCGCTATGAGTC
>NW_006921718.1:3084783-3092975 GCF_000298275.1 Orycteropus afer afer | reverse complement strand
CATCCATGAAGAAAGCAAAAGGTCATTAAAAAGACAGGAAAGGAAGAAAAGACTGGAATGGATGTCAGAAGAGACTCTGAAACTTGCCCTTGAATGGAGAATAGCTAAAGCAAATGGAAGAAATGACAAGATAAAAGAGCTGAACAGAAGATTTCAAAGAGCACCTTGAGAAGACAAAGTCAATTATTATAATGAAATGTGCAAAAAACCTGGAGTTACAAAACCAGAAGGGAAAAACACACTCAGCATTTCTCAAGCTGAAAGAACTGAAGAAAAAATTCAAGCCTTAAGTTGTAATATTGAAAGATTCTATGGAAAAAATATTGAATGATGCAGGAAACATCAAAAGAAGATGGAAGGAAAACACAGAGTCACTGTACTAAAAAGAATTGGTTGATGCTCATCCATTTCAGGAGGTGCCATATGATCAAGAACCAATAATATTGAAGGAAGATGTCAAAAATGTACTGAAAGAAGTGGTGAAAAACAAGGCACCATGAATTGACAGAATACCCATTAAAATATTTCAACAAATGGATGCCACACTGGAAGCACTTACTTGTCTATGCCAAGAAATTTGGAAGACAGCTACCTGGCCAACTGGTTGGAAAGGATTCATATTTGTACCCATTCTAAAGAAAGGTGATCCCACAGAATGTGGTAATTTTTGAACAATATCATTAATATCACACACAAGTAAAATTTTGCTGAAGATAATTCAAAAATGGTTGTAGCAATATATTGACGGGGAACTTCCAGAAATGCAAGCTGGGTTCAAAAGAGGACTTGGAATGAGAGATATCATTGCTGATGTCAGATGGATCTTGGCTCAAAGCAAAGAATACCAGAAAGATGTTTACTTGTATTTTATTGACTATTATACTATTTGACTGTGTGGATCATAGTGAATTATGGATATCATTGAGAAGAATGGGAATTCCATAACACTTAATTGTGTTCAAGAGGAAACTGTCCATACCAGGAGGCTGTCGTTCGAACAGAACAAGGGGATACTGTATTTAAAATCAGGAGAGGAGTGTGTCAGGGTTGTATCCTTTCAACATATTTATCCAATCTGCATGCTGAACAAATAATCCAAGAACCTGGACTATGTGAAAAAGAACGCAGTATCAGGATTGGAGGAAGAGTCATTAACAACCTGCGATATGCAGACACAACCTTGCTTGCTGAAAGTGAAGGTGACTTGAAGTACTTACTGATGAAGATTAAAGACTGTAGTCTGCAATATGGATTACACTTCACCATAAAGAAAAGGAAAATCCTCACAACTAGACCAATAAGCAGCATCACAACAAATGGAGAAAACATTGAAGTTGTCAAAGATTTCATATTACTTGTTTCCACAATGAACACCAATGGAAGCAGGAGTCAAGAAATCAGACGTTGTCATATTGCACTGGGCAAATCTGCTGCAAAAGACCTCTTTAAGGTGCTGAAGAGCAAAGATGTCTCTTTGAAGACTAAAATGTGTCTAACCCAAGTCATGGTGTTCTCAATTGCCTCACATGCATGTGAAAGCTAGACAATGAATAAGGAAGACCAAAGGAGTTGATGCTTTTGAGTTACGGTGTTGGTGAAGAATACTGAAAGTCCCATGAACTGCCTGAAGAACTAACAAATCTGTCCCGGAAGAAGTACAGCTGGGATACTTGTTGGAAGCCAGAATAGCCAGACTTTGTCTCACCTACTTTGGTCATGTTGCCAGAAGGGACCATTCCCTGGAGAAGTATATCATGCTTGCTAAAGTGGAGGGTCAGGGAAAAAAGGAAAGGCCTTCAACAAGATGGATTAACCCAGTGGCTGCAACGATGAGCTCAAGTATAGCAAGGATTGTGAGGCTGATATAGGACCATGCAGTGGTTCATTCCGTTGTACATAGGGTCGCTATGAGTCAGAGCTGACTCCAGGGCACCTAATAACAACAAGAGGATTGATCTAATAAACATATGCACAACTACTTAAAATAATATCTTAATGCTCATCGAAGTAAACTAAACATAAAAATTAATTTTTAAAAACAAAAATACCTTACATGTATTAAATGATTACTGTGAGCTAGACACAATACCAGGAGCTCTGGTAGCATAGTGCCTAAGGCACTTGACTGCTAACCAGAAGGCTGGCGGTTCAAACCCACCAGCCACTCCTAGGAAGGAAGGTTGGGCAATCTACTTCCGTAGTGATACTGCCTTGGAAACCCAAGGAGGGGTCGCTGTGAGTTGGGGTCAACTCGACGGAACATAACAACAACAACAACAGACACAATATCAAGGGCACTCTGGTGGCATACTGTTTAAAGCCTTCAGCTGCTAATCAAAAGATCGACAGCCACCCCATGGGAGAAAGATGAAGCAATCTGCTTCTGTAAAGATTTACAGCCTTGGAAACCCTATGGGGCAGTTCTACTCTGTCCTAAAAAGGGTAGCTAGGGGTCAGAATTGACTCAATGACAGTGTTTGTTGTTGTTTTTAGGCAGTATACCAACTGCTTAACATGTATTATTATATCATATATCACTTTTCAGACCCTATGACGTAGGTGTTTTTATTATCTCCATTTTCCTCATTTACTGAGGAGGAAACTGTGGCACAGAAAGGTTAACTATTTTACCCCACGTCACACAGCGAAACAGTGGTTCCACAGTCCACGCTTTTAATTGCCACACTATAACACCTTTCTAAATTTGTATTAGTAAATATAATTTACTAAAGGTTATTTCTCAGTTTTCATAAAAAGAATGGAAGCAGTACAACACTGTGGAACACTGATGGTGCCAAGGTGTTTTGAATGTTAAGACCTCAGTGTGGGTTCCAACTAAAACCAGGTATGACCGTGGGCAAAACTATTCTTTACCTATAAAATAGGTCTATAAAACCCTGCCCTACCTACTCATAGGTTGTCGTGTCAGATACTATAGTGGGTATGAAAGTACTTCATAAATTGTAAAGTAATAAACAGAAATGGGTTAGACATACAACTTTATAAATAGTTTTAAAAAAATGCTTAAGGTTTTGTATTTATAAAACAAGTTCTCAATCCTGTTTTAAGTATTCTAGATCCTTAAACTATTTCTTTTACAGTATTTATAAAAGAGTCTTTCAAACAGACGATTTTTTTTTTCCCCATAATTATTTGACTTCCCATCCTGGATTTATTAAAAATTGTATAATATTATTATGCAAACAAAGTGTCTTTTACATGCTTCTTCACAAGGGCAAATTTTAACTTCTTGTCATGCTTTAATTTTATCTGCAACATCCAGGTGACATAATCTCCTGCTCCAGTGGCTAAGGTCTTTGTGTTTTGCATATTTCATGCAAGAAAATGAAGAAAAAAGAGAAGTTGGCCAGATGGGATTCTCGTTCCAGGCAGAGAACAAGAAAAATTTGCATGACTACGACCTCTTCTATAGACAAAGGATGCTTGTTTTCAGGACTGGCAATGGTCACAGAGGGACAACTCATCCCCAAATTCCTGAGGCAGCCCTAGGTTTACAATCTGAGGTTCTGAAATTGTTCCCAAGATGCAATTATTTCCAAATGTAATCAAACCCCAGAAAATAGCTCATTAAAAATAATCATGCAAAACAGCAGGTCCTTTCTTCAAAATTAAACACACTTTCTTTTACTGGCTGTATAGCCAAGTCTTACAAAAGCCCAGCCACCTGTACTGGGGGAAGGGGGGTGCTGGAGTTCCTAGGAGGTGACTGTTCTTGGCAGCCACCTCCACCCAGTCCTTCCTGGAATCTGTCATTGTCAGCTTCTGCTAAGATATGATTTTGTATTTCATGAGTAAAGATAGATAAGAATTTTTTTGACCTCTCTTGGAATCTCTTTTCTGTACTTTAAAGGAGATAATTATAGTAAAGCTGCTAAAACTGTGTATGGCATCCAGAAGGAGTTAAAACAGTGATACTCCCTGTCCTCCCTTCCTTCTCTAGCTGCCCACAGCCCTGGCTGCCCAATTTCCCCAGGCTCTGCCCTACCATCCAGGAAGTTGGGTGTGGTTCTGAGAAGGTCTGGCTGGGATTTACATTTTAATTTGCATTGATGATTTAATCCATTGTTTGAGCCCCTTGCTAGCAAATAATCAAGCAGAACGTTTTTCTGACCAAATTTGTTTTTCTCGAAAGTAAAACTTCACTGAATAAACTGCTGTAAAGGGGAGTATTTTCCTAAATTCAAGAAATTCTCAAGAATGCAGGGGCCATTAGGGATGCAATACTTTGGGATTGAGATTAAAGCTCTTTTCCAGGTCAGTTTCCTTTCTGATGACTGTTAATAGCTAAAACAAACAACAAATAAGAAACAAAAATTCATTTTAAGATCTTCTAGGCAGTTGTAGACTTTTTATGTTGATATCTACTGAGCAGTGGTGAGATGAGCTGTGACCATACATAAAAATCTAAATTTTTGAACTCACTGCCATTGAGTCGATTCTGACTCACACGGACCCTCATTTGGTTTCCAAGGCTATAAATCTTTATGGAAGTAGATTGCTCCATCTTCCTTCCATGGTGAGGCTGGTGGGTTTGAACCACTGACTTTCTGGTTAGCAGCCAAATAAATGCCCTACCCACTATGCCAGCAGAGCAATGCTTTATTGTACCATTTTATAGTCCCTCACTTCTATTTGCAATGCGGCATTCTTAACTTTTCTCCACATTTCTTCAACCCCTTTGCAACAGTTACAGTGTTCTAGAACAGTGGATTAATTTTTTTTAAAAAATTTCACTCAGATAGATATACTCCTTAGAGCGATTACTTGTGGGAGAACAGAAGGGCACAGAGAGATAGCTCTGGGGGCAGGAATGCATAGGAAAGAAAGACACAGGAAAGAGGTAACTATAGGGAGGAAGTGAGAAGAGAGCTGTTACATTGTGGGAGTTGCAGTCAATGTCATGAAACAAAATGTATATGAACTACTGCAGGGAAAATGAATTTGCTGTGTGAACTTCTTTCTGGGTTGTGACCCAAATCACAATAGAAATTTTTTTACAAAAAATTTTCACAAGGATTCAATTCAAAATATTTCAGAGGTATTTAATTGTTTTATTTATTTATTTATTTATTTAAGAAAGGGCTTAAATTAAAACTACTATGCCATATCACCAAGGAACACTGATGGTGCAGTGGTTAAAGCATTGGGCTGCTAACCAAAACGTTGGTGGGTCAAACCTACCAGCTGCCCGGTGGAAGAAAGATGAGGCAGTAGGCTTCCTTAAGGACTTGCAGCCTTGGAAAACTACGGGGGCAGTTCTACTCTGTCCTATAGGTCACTGTGAGTTGGAGTCAAGTCTATGGCTGTAGCTTTTTGGTTTTATATCCTCTCATCATCATTCTATAAGACATTTTAGGTTTAAAAAAGAAGAATCCCAAAATAAAGGAGCATATTTCAAATTAATTTAGCTTTAGGAAAAACTTATTTTATTGTTTGTATTTTTCTCACTTTTCCTGTGGTCAGAAAAAACAACTGTTTTTTGAGACTCACTAGTCTGGAGCAGGCACGCAAGGTAGTACACAAGATTTCATGGTGGGAAATTATCAGAACTTCTATTTATTTTTACTTGTAAAATAAGAAAGAAATGAAGCACTTTAATATTTAACACCCAGTCCAATACTGGCACCCTCACACAGCACATCTGGTACACACTTGAAAAGGGGATGCCATGGGATGGAGAGGTTCACAAGGGGGCTTCCATTCATTCTTTGTCTTTCTTTTTCTTTTATTGGAGTGTTTTGTGGAATATTGTACCATGTACTTCAACTGATTGGGAGCTCTGGTGGCATAGTGCCGAAGGCATTTGACTGCTAACCAGACAGTTGGCAGTTCAAACCCACCAGCCAATCTTTGGAAGAAAGGTTGGGCAATCTACTTCCATAGTGATACCACCTCGGAAACTCAAGGAGGGGTCGCTACCAGTCGGATCCAACTGGACGGCAGTGAGTTTGGTTTGCTTTTTACTTCAATTGATTAACTGTCATTTCCCAAATAGTAGACTATTCACAGTATTTTGTAATGAGGTGGGAGTGTGGCGAACATATCTGTTGGGATTACCCAAATTCTTTTGAACATTTCCACATTTTGTTACTCCAAAAACTCACTGCAGTCGAGTGGGATCCGACTCATAGCGACCCCTCCTTGGGTTTCTGAGGCAGTATCACTACAGAAGTAGATTGTCCAATCTTCCTTCTGAGGAGTGGCTGGTGGGTTTGAATCGCCAGCCTTCTGGTTAGCAGTCAAATGCCTTAGGCACTACGCCACCAGAGCTCCTTGAAACTGACTGCTCATATATAATTCCTCGAAAGAGCCCAATGCCCAAGGCAAAATAGTTTTCACTGAACTGCTTAGGAGGCTATTATTTGTCTTTTTTTTTTTTTTTCTCATTTGTGCTGCCCAGAAACCTATATAGGGCTTTAAAGTGCATGTGAAATAGATGTTATAGTGCTATTTTTTTTTTTTATTATTTTATTTTGATTTGGGTGAAGATTTACAGAGTAAATTCACTTTTCATACAGCAGTTCACATATACTTTGTCTCATGTCATTGACAAAAATTACAATGCAACAGCTCCCCTCCCACTTCCTCCCCATCGTTACCTCTTCCCAGTGTCCATCCCTCCATACTCTTCTGCGCCCTGAGCTGTCTCCCTGTGCATAAGCAGCCCTTCCTTCTCCCATGATTGTTCTCTCCAGGGTGTGTGTCTACTTGAGGTAAATGTTTAACTCACTTGCCTGTTCTTTGTTTGGCTGGAAACCACAGGTGTGGGTTCAATTCCAGACCTGAAGGGCAGCTAGGGGCCATAGTCTCAGTGGTTTCACCAGGCTCTATTGGACCAGCAAACCTGGTCCCCACCTTCTTTTATTATTTGTCTTAAAGGTGACTTTTAGACTAGTTTCTTCAAGGCTCAAGGTTCAAAAGGACATCTAAGGGCAACGGCTTGGGTGGGTTGTCCCACCTTCACAAATCCCAGAATTCAGGATTTCAGGAGAATTAAAACCATTTCTCAGATGGTGGCAAAAGCAGTATGCTCCTGGGGCCAGCAGGTAGAAGCAGTAGCTCCCTTAGTAGGCCAGTTCTGGTGGACCTCTAGAAGTCCCCTCAAGGATCTGTTTCTTCAGCTATGCTCATTATTCTTTTTCACTACCTTTCTCTTCAAGATAGTTAGGGCAGACTCTGTTATTTTCAACTAAGAACCCTGACTAATAGTAGAGGATGACCATGAAGACAAAAGTTTCTGATTATTTTGAGGCAAAGTCCTTAAAGTAATAGTCAATGTTGTCAGAGTTACTTATCTTTCTTTCACAGAAAGACAAAAATATGTGTTCCAAAATGTTGGCCTTTTGGGGTTTCTCAGTTCACCATTGCCCTTGCCACAGACTAGATGCAGATTGGGGGTGCGTGCACTTCAGCCATGGATTCTCCTCGAAAGGCATTAGAAAATCAAGTTGAGAGCCCAATAATGCATCTGCATTAAAACCTCATCAATGACATCTGAGATCCCCAGTCAGCCTCAGAATTCCCTTGGTATTGAAGTAAGTGCAAAGAGGTTGTTCTACACTTGTTAGGTCCCCTTCACTTGAGCTACAACCCCCCACACAACTTTGTGTCATTCTAATCATAATAAAGTGGCAGTACAAGCTATTTGCCTGGGATGGAAATAAAGTGTGTGGTTCTAGCATGATGGGGAAAAAAGATGAGGCATGTATTATAATCATACTTGGAAGTACTAGACCCCGGAAGCCATTATTGTTATACTCACAACAGAGTTTGTGGGTTTACACTTGGCATATAAATTCCTAAATGTTACTGCTGAAGATTGCTTAAATGGGGGTGGTGGGGAGATATTGTTAATGAATTTAAAATCTTCTGTACTATAAGTCTTAATGCTTTGATGGTATTTTGAATTAAATTGCTTAAAGGTGAAAAAAATGTTGGTCTTTTCAGTAATGACAAGGGGCTTTCAGTAATTATAATCTACCTAGCACATATTTTTTGGGGAAAACAAACCAGTCCAACTTTTCAAAATACAGATGATATTTCAACAATAAGTGATATAGTAACTGCTCAAATTTTTTAAAATTTTATCTATTGTGATTTGGGTGAAGATTTACAGAGCAAATTCACTTTCCATACAGCAGTTCACATATACTTTGTCTCATGTCATTGAC
>NW_006921718.1:3080309-3081528 GCF_000298275.1 Orycteropus afer afer | reverse complement strand
AACCCACCAGCCACTCCTTGGAAGGAAGATGGGGCAATCTACTTCCGTAGTGATACTGCCTCGGAAACCCAAGGAGAGGTCACTATGAGTCGGGTCCGACTCAATGGCACATAGCAACAAACAACAATATTCCATTGCCCCTATATAGAGTAAAACCTGCAAAAAGTAGAATCTATGTAAGGTGGAAACCTGTCAGAGGAGGAAAATGCAAATACTTTCTACTAATAGAGAGCAATAGAAAAGTGGCAAGAGTTGTTGTTAGGCGTGATCGAGTCATTTCCAACTCATTGCTCAGACCTACACCATCCTCACAATCTTTGCTGTGCTTGAGCCCGTTGTTGCAGCCACTGTGTCAATCCATCTCATTGAGGGTCTTCCTCTTCTATTGCTGACCTTCTACTTTACCAAGCATGAGTTCTTCTCCCGAGACTGGACCCTCTTGACAACATGTCCAAATTACATGAAGTGAAATCTCATCATCCTCACTTCTAAGGAGGTTTCTGGCTGTTCTTTGTCCAAGACAAAGAACTTCTGGCAGTCCATGGTATACCCAGTATTCTTCACCAATACCACAATTCAAAGGTATCAGTTTTTTTAAGGTCTTCCCTATTCATGGCCCAGCTCTCACATGCAAATGAGACAATTGAAAATACCATGGCTTGGGTCAGGTGCTCCTTAGTCCTCAAAGTGACATCTTTTTTTTAACACTTTAAAGAGGTTTTCTGCAGCAGATTTGCCTAGTGCAATACATCATTTGATTTCTTGACTGCTGCTTCCATAGGTGTTGATTGTGAATCCAAGTAAAAGGAAATCCTTGACAACTTCAACTTTTTCACCATTTATCAGTGTAGTTCAATGAATTACTTGATATGGCTCTTCTAGCCACCATCTTGTGACTCCCACCAGATAACTGGATGGAAATATGCAAATGTAAGGTGTGGTGGCCCACCAGGGGGTTGGATAATTTGCTAATAATATAAATAACATACATAGCCCCCTTGTGGAGGTGGGATTATGCAAATACAGTATATGGAACCCTAAGGTGAGGATTGGTCAGTTTTGCCATCTCAATAGGCTTAAAATAAGCCTTTCCAGAGGTGGAATCTCACTGTCATCAAGAGAGAGGAGCTGGCAACTAAGGAAAGGATAACCAAACTATGGTACATACACACAATGGAATACTATGCAATGCTAAAGAATAATGTAGAATCTGCAAAAC
>NW_006921718.1:3051387-3079139 GCF_000298275.1 Orycteropus afer afer | reverse complement strand
CTGTTGCATTGTGGTAAACTGTGGTCAATGACATGAGACAAAGTATATGTGAACTGCTGTATGGAAAGTGAATTTGCTCTGTAAATCTTCACCCAAGTCACAATAAAAACAAAAAAGAAAGAAAAAAAAAAAGAGAGAGAGAGGAGCTGGGAACAGAGCTCATTCTTGGACGCAAGATCATGGGGCTGAGACAACAACAAAGAGATGGCAGCAGCAGAGGCGGTGGAACTGAGAGACCAGCATGAGACAGCACCAGGCTTGCTGGTCTGTGTAGCAAGAAAGGTGAGTGTTTTGGGGCAGAAGGCTTGCTGGCAGAGTGGAGTGCACCTATTGGCAGAGATACAAGAGCTTTATAACACTTGTGGCAGAGTGGAGTGCACCTATTGGCAGAGCTAAAAGAGCTTTATAACACTTGCCAGAGGAGGGCAGAGTTCAGGCAGAGAGGCCAAGGGTCAAAGAGAGGTATGTCTATGGGCTGTCCTGATAGAAGAATTGTATCCTAAGTATTCCTGAACCTGAACTATAACCTGTTACTTCCCTAATAAACTCCATAATTGTGAGTATTGTGTGGCCACTGCAATGAATAATCGAACCTAGCAGAGAAGTAGAGTGCTGTGGGAGGGATAGCTGGTAAAAAGGTTGGAGGCTGTCTGATTTCTGCCTCATAAGAATCAGCCATGGATTGCTGCTGTTGATCATCTCTCCCCCTTGTGAAGTTAGAAGAGGTCAGAAGACACTGCCCTACATCCTTTTCAGAATCACGTTGCTTATTGTTCCAGTTGTGAGGATTTTTGTTTACTTTATGTTAAGATATAATCCTTATAGAAGGATGTAGTCTTTGATCTTCATCAGTAAGTATTTCAAATTCTCTTCACTTTCAGCAAGCAATGTTGTATCATCTGCATATCCTAGGTCCTTAATAAGTCCTCCTCCAATCCTAATGCCACATTCTTCTTCAAATAGTCCAGCTTCTCAGATTATTTGCTCAGCATACAGATTGAATAACTATGGTGGAAGGATACAACTCTCACACACACCTTTATTGATTTTAAACTATATAGCATCCCTTTGTTCTCATCAAACGACTGCCTCTTGGTCTGTGTACAGGTTTCACATGAGCACAATTAAGTGTTCTTGAATTCCCATTCTTTTAATTGTTATCTAAAATTTGTTATGATCCATACAGTCACATATTTTTTGTAATGTCAATAACACACAGGTAGACATCTTTCTGGTATTCTCTGCTTTCAGCCAAGATCCGTCTGACATCAGCAATGATATCCTTTGTTTCATGTCCTCTTCTGAATCCAGCTTGAATATCTGGCCGTTCCGTTAATGTATGGCTGCAATCATTTTTGAATTATCTTCGCAAAATTTTATTTGCTTATGGTATTAATGATAGTGTTCAATAAATTCTGCATTCTGTTTGTGTGGTAGTTAAGGTTGTGTGTCAACTTGGCTGGGCTGTGGTTTTGAATGGCTGGGCAGCTAGATGTAGTTACTCTCCATGATGAGATTTTAACTACCTCCATGGTGGAATCTGCTGTGAGTAATTAAGTAGTTGCCCTCAGGGTGTTCCCTGTTTCCAGTATATAAGAAGCAGCTTTGAGAAAGGTCTCTAGCTCTTTGGCACCAAGTTTTTAGCTCTAGTTCCTGGACTTGAACCAGGACACAGCCATCCTGCTGGATGTGAAGTGGTATCTCCTAGTGCCTGCCATATTGCCTGCCATATTGCCTGGGGATTATTCCTGGACTTGAACCAGTGCCCTGCAATATGCTTGTTGATCTTGGGATTGTGTCTAGAAAGATCTTGGGTTCATCAGCCTCAGCAGCCATCAGTTGTATGAGTTATAAGAAGTTTCCAGCTCTAGCGGGTCTGGAATAAGAGATAGAGCTATAGCCTAAAATTGAGGGGCCTTCACCCAGCCCCTAGATCTGGCACTCTGAAGTTGGACTTCTAGCTACCTAAAGTGTAAGAGAATAAATTCTTATTTGTTAAAGCCATCTATTTGTGGTATTTGTGTTATAGCAGTACTAGAGACCTAAGACAGTTGGTAAGACTGCACTCTGAAAAAAGATGGAAAACTTTTGAGATCCAGAAAACCAAGGCAGTCCTATCAGATTCCAGCTCTCGTGGGTTTCATGGCACCACATTTTGTTTATTCATTCATCTGTTGATGGGCATTTGGTTGGTTCTACATTTTGGCTACTGTAAGTAATACTGTTTTGAATGTTGGTGTACAAGTATTTGTTTGAATCCTTGTTTCCATTTTTCTTGGTTATATACCTAGAAGTGGAATTGCAAGGTCATATGGAAACTATAAGGAGCTCTGGTGGCATAGTGCCTAAGGCATTGACTGCTAACCAGAAGGTGGTGGTTCAAATCCACCAGCCACTCAATGGAAGGAAGAAGACTGGACAATCTACTTCCATAGAGATTTACTGCCTTAGAAACCCAAAGGGGGTCAATATGAGTCAGAATTGACTTGATGGCAGTGCGTTTAGTTTTTTGTTTCATGGTAACTATTTTTAGCCATTTGAGCTTTATTGTTTTCCAAAGTGTTTGCACCATTTTATGTTCCCATGAGTAGGGTATGAAGGTTCTAATTTCTCCATATCCTCCCTAACATTTTCTATTGTTTGTCTTTTTTGTTACAGCCATCTGGCCACTCCTCGGAAGGAAGGTTGAGTAATCTATTTCTGTAGTGATACCACCCCGGAAACCCAAGGAAGGATCACTATGAATCAGGTCCAACTCCATGGCAGTGAATTTGTTTTTTCTTGGTTTTTGTCCTGCTGGGTGTGAAGTGCATTTCCCTCATGCCTAAGGATGTTAAACATGTTTTCAAGTGATTATAGTAACTGCTTTTTTGAAAGAAACTTATACATTGGAGAATATATTCTGAAAAATATTTTTGGAAGATGTCATAGATTGAATTGCGTCCCCCCAAAATATGTGTTAACTTGGCTAGGCCATGATTCCCACTGTAGTGTGGTTGGCCTCCATTTTGTGATATGTTGTAAAATCCTTCTACGCATTGAAGAGGTAGGATTTGTTTATGTTAATGAGGATTAGGGTATGATGGTTATGTTAATAAAGCAGGATTAGGGTGACATGCAACACCCTTACTCAGGTCATAGCCCTGACGCGATATAAGGAAAGTTTCCCTGGTGTGTGGCCTGCACCACCATCTTACTAGAGATAAAAGGAGAGAGAAGTGAGCAGAGAGGGACTTCAATACCACCAAGAAAGAAGAGCTGGGAGCAGAGCATGTCCTTTGAACCCATGATTTCTGCACTCAGAACCCCCTACACCCAGCGGAAGATTGATGTCAAGCCACATGGAGATCTCCAAGGATTGCCAAGCCCAGAGATGTTGAAAGGACACAAAGATCTTCCCTCATAGCCAACACAGATAGAAGACCATAGAGTTGGTGCCCTGACTTGGGACTTCTTGTAATACTTCTGTTAGAGCAGCATTAGATAACTAAGGCAGAAAGTCAGTCATCTAACCATCCGATTCTGCCATAATAGAAATACCACAAATGAGTGGCTTTAACTCATTTGTTTTCTCACAATTTAGGAGACCAGAAGTTCAAATTCAGGGTGGTGGCTCTAGGGGAAGGCTTAATCCTTTGTTGGCTCTGGAGAAAAGTCCTTGTCACGTTGAGCTTCTACTCCTGGGTTACCTCCAAGTGGCTTGGCATCTCTCTTCCTTGCTTCTCTCACTTGCTTATTTAATCTCTTATGTCACAAGAGATCAACTCAAAACACACCTTACCTTAATCCTCATTAACATAACAGACAGCTCATTCCAAATAGGATTATAATCACAGACATAGAGGTTAGGATCTACAACACATATTTTGGGGGACAAAATTCAATCTGTAAGAGAAGGGTTTCAATAATTATGTGACTTTTTAAAAATCTCAAACAATAAAATCATGTTTTAAAAAAAACTTTTGCATATCTACACACATGAACATATTAGAAACAGAACTTTCTAACATGTTTAAAAATCTTACAAATGAAGAGATTCAGTGGGGTTTAGATAAATTTGTTATAAATATAAAAATTCAAAATCTATTTAGTTTATAAGAACAACAGATTGTTCCACGTTTCCCCTCCTACTCTATCCAGGATCTCCAGATTTGATCCTTTCCTAGCCGGGCACCATATAGTTCTTCTGGTCTATAGGGCCTTCATGTCCTAGGGCTGATTGCCTCCACATGCCCATGCTTTTTTCCCCCCCTCTTCTTTGCTTCCAATGGAGACCATTAGCTGCATCTTAGATGGCAGCTTGAGAGGTTTTTTTTTTGTTTGTTTGTTTGGAGGGACTGGTTCTTTATTTCAAAAAGACACTTGTCAATTTTCAGTATCAAAACAGTTGCACTATTGGTTTCTCTTTCTCCCAATCGGCCCCTGAAAGAGACCACACCAAAGGAAAGTACATTTTAAGCCAATAAGCTGCAGGATGCACACCTAACACACTTCACAGAAACCTCACCAAAAAGGAGGAACTGGGTGCATAAAAGACTTTTAAAACATCAGCATGCTGCCAGCCAACAGACTATAGAGAGAACTCACAGCCAGATGGGGTGGCCAGTGCACCCCAACCCCAAAGAAGCAAAGTTTCAAAATAATATAAAATTTCAGAAAAGTTTTGTACATAGATATTTAAGATTTCTCCAGCACTGACTGGTACAAAGCACTCTGAGATGGCACTTCGAGGGACAGCAGCTTCAGACCCAGAATAGGGTGACGAGATGAGTTTCATGTGGCTAAATCAGTGCCAGACACTTAATTTTCTTTACTATCTTTTTAAAAAGGAGGAAGGAGAGCAATTAAAGTGGTCATCTCACCACAGGGGCACATGACCCATTCTGTGAGTAGTTGGGAAGAGGGAAGAGAAAGGATGGGGTAATGAGACAGAAGTCTTAATTTCTTTGGTCACTTCTGATGAAAAGTAAAAGAAAATAAAAATCACCTTGCTCCAAGATACCTTAAAGCTGAAAACCTGAACAGCACATTAAAAACTTTTTTTGGCTAACTCCTCCTGGAATCACCTTTCTGGTTTGGCTCGTGCTTTGTACAGAGCAATGAGGGTTTCCTTAGTGTGAGTCTTTCCCTTGGCTGTGTTTGGCTCTCAGTAAGGCAGGCTCATACTTCTTTCCCTCCTCTATGGAGAGGGCAATATGCATCAAGCTGAGAAGCTACCTTCCAAAAATGAGAAAGGGATTAGATTGCTGCTTCAGAGTTGTGCAGTTATTTGGAATGTTTTACAAATGGCTGCTACAACAACAAAAGTAATTACAAAATGTGTACATCACAACATGCTTTTAGACACTTGCACTGTGCTCACGTTCCCTTAAATGTTGTTCCCAAAGATGCTCAGCCCCTAGCCCAGCTGGAATCTCTGGGGAGAGGCAGAGATAGTTGGCAGGAAAAACAAAACAAAAAAAAAAGGTGTGATGGGGAAAGGAGGGAGGGTGGATAGCGAGAGGAGAAAGCAGCCTTCCAGTTAAAGATCAGCCCTCAGTTTAAAGGTCAGCTTCTGGCAGGCTGGCCTCAGGCGGAGTCGGGTCAAGGGGAGGAGCAGCCGCAGGGCGGGACTGGGGTGTTCTACATCTCATTCAGGTCAAGCAGAGTCTGGTCCAGCATCCTTTGTGTACAGAGGTGGTCCTCTTTGGTGCATTTCAGTTTATCTTCCACACCATCAATTGTCTTTTCCAGCTTGGCTACCGATCTCTCAGCAAACTCAGCACGGGTCTCTGCCTCCTTGAGTTTATCAGTATGAATCTTTATTTCTTCCTCATATTTGTCTTCCTTTTGAGAGTACTTTTCTTCAGCAGCACTCAGACACTTCAGGTTCTGGGCCATCAGTCTGATCTGCTCATCCATCTCTCGGCAACGGGACTCTGTCAGCTCAGCTCGTTCCTCTGTACGTTCCAAGTCGCCTTCAGTAATCACCAATTTACGAGCCACCTCCTCGTACTTCCGGTCTGCCTCTTCTGCGTTGTGCTTAGCCTCTTTGAGCTGGATTTCCTGGAGTTCCATCTTTTCTTCATCTTTTAAGGCCCGGTTTTCGATAACCTTCATACCTCTCTCACTCTCATCAGCAGCTTTCTCTGCCTCCTCCAGCTTTTGCAGGGCAGTGGCCAGGCGCTCCTGAGCGCGGTCCAGCTCCTCTTCAACCAGCTGGATACAAGATTCAAGGAGGCCACCTCAGCCTCAGCCTGTTCCCGCGCCCACCTTTCCCCCGCCACTTCCCGCTGCAGGCGCTCAGCCCTCTCCTCTGCATCATCTGCCTGCTGCTGCAGAACCTGCATCTTGCGCTTCTCCGCCTCGATGGTGGTGATCCCGGCCATGGGGCCCACCCAGCTTTTGCTCACGCTCGGGTTCCTGCCTCCTCCGCTCGGCTTTGCAGCCGCTCCTCGCTCCACTTGAGAGCTTTTAAGACCCCAGTCACTACTCACGAATGTAAGATGAGGAACGAGACTTTTATGTATTTTGTTGTGCCAATTGAGTCTGGTGTCCCCCAGTACTATGGTCCTAAGGCAGTAGATCTATTGGATCTCTCTCCCATAGTGTCTGGTTGTCTGTGAGGGATTACTCTGTTTTCTATTGTTTCTGTAAGGACTGCAGGTATTTTATATCACTGGTGTCTGTGCAAGATTAGCCTCAGCTGAATCTATCCTTGGTGTCTAGAATATACTCCTGTTCACTGACCTCCGTCGGATCATCTCAGGTGTTTATGTGTTTATCTATATACCCTAGTGTTTGGTGTTAATGGCAATACAGTATTATGGACATATTGGTTGGTATTAGCATCTGTCATCTATCTCTTATGTGCACAATTTGGTGTCCTCCCATTTCTTAATGTTATCATGGTGGTCATATATCCTTCCCACATATCCCTCCCCCTACCCATGTCAGTGTGTAGGCCCCAACCAGAATTACTGGTCAGATGAAATCTGGTGGCCCTGGAATACATTATGCGCCTGGAATAAAACTCACCCCCAGGGATGGGCTCTCAGCCCAGTAGTTAACAAGATGTACATGCAGACCACTCAACCCAGGATGACGCACCCATGCACTCTATGGTAATACATCCCTTAGAGTAATAGACCATGGGACACCAGAGGACCAACATTAAAACTGAGGACATGCAGGACAAACAGGAGTGCATAAATATGAGGGGCACAGGGGAGGGTTACAGGATAAGGAGGGGAGGAGACTGGGTTAGGGTTGGACATGGCGAATGGGGAGTGAAACTAAATGTAAGCGTTAAGTTGAATGTAAAACAAGCTCTTAAAAAAAGAACAATAGATTGACTTTAGGGAAATGGAAATTTGTGTGTGTGTGTGATTTGGGTGAAAGTTTACAGAGCAAATTCATTTTCCATTCAACAGTTCATACACATTTTGTGTCATGACATTGATTGCAATTCCCCACAATGTAATAGCTCTCTTCCCACTTCCTCCCTGTAGTTACCTCTTTCCTGTGTCCTTCTTTCCTATGCATTCCTGCTCCCTGAGCTATCCTCCCTGTGCAAACACTGCCTTTCTGTTCTCCCATAATAGATCATTCTAAGGAGTGTCTGTACCTGATGTAAATGTTCACTCTATATGCCTGTCTATTGTCTGCCTGGAAGCCATGAGAGTGAGTTCAATTCCAGACCTGAAGGGTAATTAGGGGCCATAGTCGTGAGGGTCTCACCAGGCTATATCAGACCAGTAAACCTAGTCTTTTTTTTTTTTTTTAATCATTTTGAGTTTTGTTGCACATTTTTCTCCCACCCTATCCAGGATCTCCTGCTCTGATCCCCTTCTGAGTGGTTGACAGTGGTAGCTGGGCACCATCTAGTTCTGGTCTCATGGTCATATAAGCTGATGTTCACATGGTCCAGTAGTCCCTTGGACTAATTGTTTCCAAGTGTCTTTGGTTGTCTTCATTTTTCTTTGCTCTGGATGAGGAGAGACCCATTGTTGCATCTAGATTGCCACTTACAAGCTTTTAAGACCCCAGTCACTACTCACCAAAATAGAAAATAGAAAAATGTTTCTGTGTATTGTATTATGCCATTTGAACTTGCTGTCCCCTACGACCATGGTCCTGAGCTTTCAAGCCTAGAAATTCATTCCCTCAAGGTGTTTGGCTGTGGCTGAGAAGTTATCATTACTTTCTCCCTGTTAGCTCTATTGTATATATGGACATTCTTATAGCACATACATATAGGTGTATAGAAAATATCATCTGTCAGCCTTATATATGGTCATGTGTATACTTCCCTTTGCCTAGACATACCTGATCATTTAGCCTGTTTACCTATGTATCCACCCATAGATTAATGTTTGTTATTACTGATAATGCAATATTGTGTATGTAAAAGTGTTTATCTTTGTTGACAGTACTTCTTGTGCACCTCTCCATGTCTTCTTTTTCATTATTATTATTGTGCTGTTCATTCATTTTTGATATATTGCCTTTCCTTTCACCCAAATCAATACTTGTCTCTTACCTATCTAGCAATTTTCCCTCTCCTCCCCTGCCATCTCTGGTAACCAATAAAGAAAGTTTCCTTTATGTGAAACCTTTCCTTGACTTTTTACAATAGTGGATTGATACAGTATTTGTCCTTCTATGGTTGACTTATTTTGCTCAGGATAATATCCTTCAAGCATCCACATATGAGGTGTTTCACAGATTCTTCATTATACTTTAGTGTTGCATAGTATTCCATTGTCTCTATGTACCATAGTGTGGTTGTCCCTTCATCTATTGATGGGCACTTAGGTTGTTTCCATCTCTTTGCTTTTGTGACTAGTGCTGTGATAAACATGGGTGTGCATATATCTATTTGTGGCCTGGTCCTCACTTCTTTAGGATATATACCTAGTCATTGGACATCTGGATCAAATGTAATTTCTATTTCCAACTTTTTAAGGAAGTGCCATGTCATTTTCCACAGTGGTTGTATCATTTTACAATTCCATCAGCAGTGTATGAGAGTCTTAATCTCTCCACCTCCTCACCAGCATTTATTGTTTTCTGTCTTGCTGAACCTTGCTATTATTAATGGGGTGAGATGACATCTTATTTTGTTTTGATTTGCATCCCTTTAATGGCTAATAATTGTGAGCATTTCTTCATGTGTTTGTTGGGTACCTGAATATCTTCTTTGGTGAAGTGTCTGTTCATGTCTTCTGCCCATTTTTTAATTGGATTGTTTGTCTTTTTGATGTTGAGGTGTTGGAATTTTCTATAAATTTTAGAGATAAGCCCTAGATATGTCATTACCAAATATATATGTATATTTTTCCAAATCTGTAGGTTCTCTTTTTATTCTTTTGGAGAAGTCTTTTGATGGGAATAAGAATTTAATTTTCGGAAAGTCCCAGTCATCTACTTTACTTTCTAATGTTTGTGCTTAGTTATGTTTAATAGTCTATTTTATGGCGTATATTAGGGCCCCTAAGTTTGCCCCCATTTTTTTTTTTTATGAACTTTATATTTTGTAAGTCTGATACATCTTAAGTTGTTGTGTATGGTGTGAAGTATGGATCTTATTTCAGTTTCCTGCAAATGAATATCCAGTTTTGCCAGCATGGGAAATGGAAAATTTTTATGACCAAATTTCAATAGAACATCTAAATAATTGTTGGATGGGATTGAAATTGAATAGTATGAATTAGGAAGCTTAGCCAATGATACATTTCTACATATCTCTGTGAGTTTTTTTCCCTCTCCTCCCACTACAAAGATCTTAAGAAGAGTGTGTTAGGAAAAATTGAACATAAATCTAGACCTTTGATTGTTTCATTGTAAAATATTAAATTAGAAATTTTCAATTGTGACATTCAGTTATATTGTTGCACTAAAATTATTGCCAATGACAATGTTTTAGTAAGAGTATGTGATTATAAGAGTATGTGATAATTAGAGGTGTGTATCAACTTGGCTGGACCAGAATTCTGTGTGGTTTAAGCAGCTGTGGTGTGGGTTATTCCCATGATGGGATCGGGTATATATGTTTTGAGCAGTCAATCTGTTGAAGGGGAGTTTCCCTAGGGGTGTGGCCTGCTTCCAATATATTTATGGACATCCTGGGAAAAGAGACACTCTTCTGTGGACTGGGATCCTGTTGTGCTGTCTACAACTGTCCATGAGTGAACAATTCACCATTTGGCATGGAGAACTTGAATTCATCATTCATTGGAGTCAACAGTTGGTATACTGCCTGTCAACCTTGTGCTCTCAGCCCCTGTAGCTGCGTGAGTTGGGAAAAGCCTCCAGCTTGATGTTTCATCCAAGAACTTGGGACTTGCCAGCTTCTAAAACTGCCCAGCCACTCCTCGGAAGGAAGGTTGGGCAACCCTACTTCCGTAGTGATACTGCCTCGGAAACCCAAGGTGGGGTCGCTATGAGTCGGGGCCGACTCGACGGCAAATAACAACAACAACAACAATAAGTGTGTGAGCCATTTTCCTAAGATAAATTTCTCTTTTTCTGTATGTATATGTAAGCTTTACTGGTTTTGCTTCTCTAGAGAATCCAGCCTAACACAAAATAAAATTTCTGAATTTATAACAAATAAATATTTTATAATGGATTTATGTTTTAGTTAATTGTTCTAAATATCAGTCAATGGAAACCGTCTGGATCACAATGGTCTGATCCCCAATTGATCATGAGGATGGTGCAGGACCAGGCAGTGTTTCTTTCTCTTTTACATGGGGTTGCCATGAATCTTGGGCTAACAACTACGTGTGTGTAATGTATAAGTTAATAAGTAAAGGCATATTGGGAGTACATACTCAAAACTTAAAAAAAGAAATATTACAGAAGATTTTATTTCAGTTTTCAAATTGGTAGCCAAAATGTTTCTGAGTTCCTTCAATCATTCAGCTGCTCTTTTTCTTCACACCTCAGCTCTTACCAATAAGCAAAAGGATATTAAAGAGACCATAGAAACTTCTGTAAACAAAGTGGCATCTTTCTTTTTGTTTATTGAGATAAAATTCACATAACATAAAATCTACCACTTAAATAATTCAGTGTTTCTTGTTGTTGTTAGATGCCGTCGAGTTGGCTTGGACTTAGATCCTCTGTACATTGGCCTGTCCTGCACCAGCCTCACAATCTTTGCTAATTCCTGAGCCCACCATTGCAGTCACTGTATCAATCCATCTCATTGAGGGTCTTCCCCTTTTTTGCTGACCCTCCATTTTACCAGGGAGCTCTGGTGGCGTGGTGCCTAAGGCATTTGACTACTAACCCGAAGGCTGGTGATTCAAACCCACCAGCCACTCCTGGGAAGGAAGATTGGGCAATCTACTTCTGTAGTGATACCACCTTGGAAACCCAAGGAGGGGGGCTATGAGTTGGATCCGACTCCATGGCAGTGAATTTGGTTTGGTTTTTTGGTTCCACTTTACCAAGTATGATATACTTCTCCAGGGAATGGTCCCTTCTGAGAACATGACAAAAGTAGGTGAGATGAAGTCGGGTCACTCTGGCTTTCAAGGAGCATTCCAGCTGCACTTCTTCCAGGACAGATTTGTTAGTTCTTCTGGAAGTCCATGGTAGTTTCAGCATTCTTTGCCAGAAGCACAACTCAAAAGCATCAACTCTTCTTCCATCTTCCTTATTTACTGTCCAGCTTTCACATGTGTATGAGATGACTGAAAACACAACAGCTTGGGTTAAACTGAAAAAAAACAAACTCACTGCCATGGAGTTGTCAACCCCCATTGAGTTTCTGAGGCTGTAAATCTTTACAAAGTAGATCACCTCATCTTCTTTCCACATAGCAGCTGGTGGGTTTGAACCACTGACATTCTGGTTAGCAGTCAAGTGCCTTATCCACTACACCACCAGAGCCTGGTGCACCTTAGTCTTCATAGAGACATCTTTTGTTCTTTAGCACAAAAGGAGGTCTTTTCCAGCAGCCTTGCCCAGTGCAGTATGATGTCTGATTTCTTGACTCCTGATTCTATTGGTGTTAATTGTGGAAACAAATAATATGAAATCTTTGACAACTTCAATTTTCTCTCCATTTATCATGATCTTGCTTAGTGGTCCAGTTGTGAGGATTTTCATTTTCTTTATGTTGAGGGATAATCCATACTGCAGACTATAGTCTTTAATCTTATTCAATAAGTGCTTCAAGTCATCTTCACTTTCAGCAAGCAAAGTTGTGTCCTCTGCATATCACAAGTTGTTAATGACTCTTCCTCCAATCCTGATGCCTCATTCTTCTTTATACAGTCCAGCTTCTAGGATTATTTGCTCAGCATACAGATTGAATAAGTATGATGAAAGGATACAATCCTGATGCACAGCATTTCTTAGTATATTCATAAATGACAATCTTTGCTAGTTGCTAATCACTAATCCCACCACATTTTCATCACCCTGGAAAGAAACTTTTTTTTTTTTTTAAATCTTGTGTGGTTAATTGTGGTAATGAATGCATACTCTCCTGGTGTTATTATTCACCTTATCATCCTATTGTTTAGCTGAAGGAGCTAAGGTTGGAAGTTCAAACCTACCAGCAGCTCTGCAGAAGGAAGATGGGGCAATGTGCTTCCATAAAGATTTACCACCTTGGAAACCCAATGGGGGTTGCTGAGTTAAATCAACTCAATGGTAGTGAGTTTTTTTTTTTTGGCTGAAAGTTGAGCCATGGGGGTGAATTTAGTTGCTGGCTGGAAGGGTGTCTAGGGGGTTCCACCAATCTCTATCAGACCAGTAAGCCTCGTGTTTTGTTTTTGTTTTTTATGAGGTTGAGTTTTGTTCCACATTTTTCTCCCACTCTATCTGGGACCTCATATTGTGATCCCTTCAGGATGGTCAGCAGTGGTAGCTGGGCATTATCTAGCTCTTCTGGTCTCAGGGTCACGGATCCTGGGGTTTATGTGGTCCATTATTCCTCTGGACTAATTGTTTCCTTGAATCTTTGATTTTCTTCACTTTTCTTTGCTCCAGACGGAAGTAGACCAATCCTTGCACCTTATATGGCCATGCACAAGCTTTTAAGACTCCAGTCACTACTCAACAAAGTAGGATGTAGAACTTGTCTTTGTGGATTATGTTATATCAATTGAACTTAGTGTCCCCTGAAACTATGGTCCTGAGCCCCCATGCCCAGTGACTCATACCCTCAAGGTGTTTGGTTATGACTAAGAAGTCTTCATAACTTTGCCCCTTGTATATTCTACTATATTCATAAATATATTTGCAGCACATATAAATAAATATGAAATAGCCTCTCTCAAACCTATATATATTCATGGGTGTAGTCCTAATCGCCTTCCCACCCCTGTTCAGCTTGAAGTCTGTCTATGATAGAAACTCTTTATCCATTAGCAGTCACTCTTCATTCACCCTTCTCTGGCAACCACTAACCTACTTTCTGTTTCCATGGATTTGCCTATTGTGAACATTTCATATAAATAGAATCACACAATTGTGGCCGTTGTGATTGGGTTTTTTCATTTAGCATCATGTTTTCAAGGTTTACCCATAGTGTAGCATGTATTACTACTTCATTTCTTCTTATGACAGAATTCTATTATATGGATATGTTACCTTTTGTTTATTCATTCATCAATTAATGGACATTTGAGTAGTTTCTACTTTTTGGTTATTATGAATAATGCTGCTATGAACATTTGTGTTGAAGTTTTTTAAATAGTTTATTTGTTTATTGAGGATATATATAGCAAAAACATACACCAATTAAAGTTTCTACATGCACAATTCAGTGATATTGGTTACATTCTTTGAGTTGTGCAACCACTCTCACCCTCCATTTCTGAGTTGTTCCTCCTCCATTAAGGTAAACTCACTGCCCCCTAAATTTTCTATCTAAGTTTTCAGGTTACTTCTGTCAATATGATGCCAAATAGATCTTAAAAGAGCAAAATGTTCAAAGGAGATATTATTTACCAATTAAACTAAACTATTGTTTGGTTTTAAGACTTCAGGGAAAATTTTTGGTTTGAGGTTTAAAGATTATCTTTGGGCAGTAGTTTTTGGGGTTCATCCAGCCTCCATGGGTCCAGAAAGTCTAGAGCCCATGAGAATTTAAAATTCTGTTCTACATTTTCCCCTTTTTGATCAAGATTCATCCATATAACCTTTGATCAAAATGTTCAGTGATGGCACCTGGACACCATCTAGTTCTTCTGGTCTCATGGCAAAAAGGCAGTTGTTCATGGAGACAATTAGCCACACATTCTATATCTTCCTCCTATTCCTGCCTCTCCTTCCTCTGTTGCTCCAGGTGAATAGAAACTAATTGTTGTGCCTTGGATGACTACTTGAAAGCTTTTAAGACCTCAGAACTATGCAACAAACTAGGAGGTAGAAGAGCAGCACTAAACTATTAGGCTAGTTCACTGGGTTATCTCTTGAACCCATGACCCAAAACCTCCAAACCAAGGAATCAGATCCCATGAGTTGTTTGGTTGTATATAAGTAGCCTCAGCCACTACTCTTTATTTTTGTCCTTGTAAATATATCTATCACATAACTTTTGTCAATTCAGCTGTTTAGAGATGTACAACTTATTGGCAGCAATTATATTAATTGGCTCTGTAACCCTACTCTTAATCAGTGTAATTTTTCCATGTAGAAACTGAAACCCAGCACTCCATAGCAATAATCCCCTCCTTTCTCCCTCCCTCATGCCCTGGTAACCACTAAGAAACTTTGGTTGCTATGTATTTGCCTTTTCTTGTCTTTTTATTTAAGTGAAGTCTTGCAATATTTGTCTTTTTGTGATTGACTTAATTCACTTAGCATAGTGTCTTCAAGCTCCATCCATATTGTATGAATGTATCAAGACTTCATTTCTCTTATTGCCTGAGTAATATCCATAGTATGTATGTATCACATTTTGTCAGTAAAGCTCACATCTCTATTTCTTCTGATGTGTGGTCTTCAATTCATATATTTATGCAAGCCTTGCTTGAGGTAGCCTAAACTACTAAACTCAACCAAGGACTCTCATTTGTGGAGTAGAGATTGCCAGACAGCCAGTGTTTCTCTTAATTTTGTTTGTTTGTTTAGACTCCTACATTGTTATTTTATAGTAAGATAAGCCAAACAATTTCACCAGAAGTTTACTATTATTACGGTAATTTCATACTTGCATAATGCTTTATAATTTACAAAAAATGTTAAAATTGTCATTTCATTCCATTCTCCTGACAAACTTGTGAGCTAAAGAGGAAAGATCTTATCACCAGTTTAGAGGAGGGCTTCAAACCAATTCAAATCAGTTCAGTCATGGCAGACACAGTGAAACTGGCACAAACTCATATTTATAAAATGTGGGTTTATTGTAACAATAACTGGAATGGGAAAAATTATGGGTCAAAGACCTGGAATGGGAGACTTGGAAGAGACATTCTAAGTCCAATGTGAAAGAATGAATTATTGGCAAAACTGTGGAGAGTGACACACATTCAAAGCAGTGTGATTGGCCACCATCTTTGAACAGGGCACTGTTGTTTCCTACTCTGCCAGTCAAGACATTTGGTTGTCACGCAACGTGCATGCTATTCTTATTTTCTAAGAGGGACATTAAGTTTCCAGCAGAGTCTTAATCTGTAATTTTCCCTATTCCAGTTATTGTTCCAGTATACCTACAATTTACATATTCAGGTACATTCTAGTTTTGCTTTGTTGGCCATAACTGAAGCGGGAAGAACCAGTTCAGCGGGAAGAAGCCCTGTTTACAGGCAAGGGAACTGAAGATGAGAGACTTTTTAAATCTCAAAATTAGTAAGTAGGGGTAGAGCTAAGATGTAAACCTAGGCCTTTTGATTTCAAGTTTTTCACTCCTTCTATTGTACCACACAGCCTTTCAATAAGAACAAAGGAAAAAGAATCATTTGTCATTCAAATTAGGATGATGAACCCCCACCAGCTTTACTACATGCAATTCACCCTTTTAAAGAGTTCTCAAGCTCTTTGTGGAATTTCCCTAGGCTGCTGCCTCAAGGAGTTCCTGAATAAGTTCTCTGTAATCTGCTCTGGTGTCCTCTTCAGCTACCACACTGTTCCCTCTGCAACTATTGCTCCTTGCTGGGGTCACCACTCCATAGAGAATATCTGGTATCTACTATGACCATATAGTAGAGAAAGCTGGCTGTCCATCACTCCTGTCATAGGCTAGGTCCTCTGGAGAAGCAAAATCAAGGAAGCTTATATACAAGAGAGAGAGAGAGAGAGAGAGAGAGAGAGAGAAAGAGAGAGAGAGAGAGAAAGGGGAGGGGAGAGAGTGTGTGTGTGAGAGAGAGACCCTGAAGTACAATGTTATCAGTGATAGGATAATATCCATAAGCCTCCAAGGAAGACCGGTTACTACTACCATTATTCAAATTTATGCACTAACCACTAAAGCCAGAAATGAAGAAATTGAAGATTTTTTTAAATCAACTTCTACAATCTGAAATTAACCAAACATGCAGTCAAGATGCACTGATAATTACTGGTGATTGGAATGCAAAAGTTGGAAACAAAGAAGCATGAACAGGAAAATATGGCCTGGGTGATAGAAACAATGCTGGAGATGACACGATAGAATTTTGCAAGACCAAGAAGTTATTCATTGAAAATACTTTTTTTCAACAATATAAATAGACTTCACCAGACAGAATATACAAGAATCAAATTTACTACATCTATGGAAAGGAACAATGGAGAAGCTCAATACCATTACTCATGCCAAAGCCAGAGGCTGACTATGGAACAGACCATCAAGCTCATATGCAAGTTTAAGTTGAAGCTGAAGAAAATTAAAACAAGTCCATGAGAATCAAAATACAACCCTGAGTTATCCCACCTGAATTTAGAGACCATATGATGAATGGATTAGATGCACTGAACACCAATCAATGACCAAAGACCAGGAAGTTATGGATGACATCAAGAACATCAAACATGAAGAAAGCAAAAGGTCTTTAAAGAGACAGAAAAGGCAGAAAAGACCAAAATGGATGTCAGAAGAAAATGGTTTCTCAAATACCAGGTATTTTCCCTGTTTCTCTTTCATATAAGATAGTACTTTGTAAGCAGAGATATTAACAGACTCTAGAGCTTTTGCTAGGAGCTCTGGTGGCATAGTAAGAGCTCTGATGGTGTAGTGTGAGCTCTGGTGACATAGTGCCTAAGGCATTTGACTGCTAATTGGAAGGCTAGCAGTTCAAACCCACAAACCACTCCTCAGAAGGAAGACTGGGCTATCTCCTTCTGTAGTGATATCGCCTCAAAAACCCAAGAAGGTTTCGCTATGAGTCAGATCTGACTTGACAGCAATGAGTTTTTTTAGCCCTTTTGCTTGAGTAGCTTCAAAGAAACACATAAAGACTAACAGAACTCTAGGGGGAGCAAAAGCAGATGAGAGATTTTGATATGTCTGTAAAAAACCAAGCTAAACCAAACTCACTGCCATCAAGTTGATTCCAACTCATAGTGACCCCCATTGGGTTTCCAAGGCTGTAAATGTTTATGGAAGCAGACTGCCTTATCTTTCTTCTGTGGAGTGGCTGGTAGGGTCAAACCACTGACAAATGCCTTAACCACTACACCACTAGAACTTCTTCTATAAAAAAGAAAACCAAACCCACTGCTATAGAGGCACATCTGACTCAGCGACCCCTCCTTGGGTTTCTAAGGCAGTGTTACTGAGGAAGTAGATGGCCCAACCTTCCTTCTGAGGAATGGCTGGTGGGTTTGAACTGCCAGCCTTCTGGTTAGCAGTCAAATGCCTTAGAACTTCTTCTATAAAGGACAACAAATGATAAAGAAATGTTAAGCAATGATGAAGTGTGGAAAGAATCAGTACTTGGAATATGAGCAAAGGGATACAGCTCAGGAGAAAGTGATATGCCTTAAAGAGCTTAGGAGAGATGGCTTGGAAATGCCAGGTACAAAGAGGAAGTGAATAAGACAGGGGATGAAATAGTGTTAGTAATTCAAAATCTCTAATGGAACAATCACCGCCCACCCCCAACGCACGCACACAACTCCTAGCAGCCAAGTGTGTCTATTCCCTCCCATTCCGCAACCACACAAAATAGAGGGTCCTTCTCTAAATAGGAATCCCTGGGTGATGCAAATGGTTAACACACTTGGGTGCTAACTGAGAGGTTGTAGGTTTGAGTCCATCCAGAGGTGCTTTGGAGGAAAAGCCTGGCAATCTACTTCCAAGAGCTAAGCTACTGAAAAACCCCAGGGAGCACAATTCTACTGTAACACACATGGGATTGCCACGAGTTGGAAATGACTCTATGGGCAACTGGTGGTTCTCTAAAGAAATTGAAATAATCATATGGTAATAGAACCAAGCTCCATATTTCAGCATTTAGGAAATCTGTCAGTCATAAAACTTCCACAGATACACGAGGAAAACTTGCAGTAGAAGAGAAGAGACCATGATAGAAACAAATTACCTTAGAGGAAAACAAAAGATGAAAAATATGCAGAAAGATTCAGACACACAGAGGACAGATCCAAGTGGTTCAATATTGACTCACAGGAGTTATGTTAACAGAGAAGAGAGAAAACACAGGAGATAAAATTATTGAATAAATAATATAAATATTTCCCAGCACTGAGGACATAAAGGAAGGATGAAGAGAGAAAGGGAAGGAGGGAAGGAAGGAGGAAGAAAAGGCAGGTGGGAGGGCAGGTCACACCAAGATTCATCACTGTGAAAATCTGGAGCATTAAGGAGAAAGAGAAGACTCCTACAAGCTTTCAGAAATCCAGAGAGTGAGGAAAAGAAACTAACTAAAGCAAAAATAGATCATTTATAAAGAAATGAGAACCAAATTAACCTTAAATTTTTTATCAGCAAGACTGGATGCTAGAATACAATGGAGCAACAACTTCAAAATTATGAGGGAAAAAATATTTTCAATTTGGAATTCTATACACATCTAAATTATCAATCAAATGTGAGAGTAAAAGGCTTTTTTTTTCACTTGAAAGACTTAGAAAAAAAGAAAACGTAATCATACTATTTTACTTCAATATGCAGTGAATAGTACTATAACGAAGTGAATAGTACTATAATGGGAGCTCTGGTAGTGCAGTGCCTAAGGCACTTGACTGCTAACCAGAAGGCCGCTGGTTCAAACCCACCAACCACTCCTTGGAAAGAAGGTTGGGCAATCTACTTCCATAGTGATACCGCCCCAGAAACCCAAGGAGGGGTCGCTACGAGTCATATTTGACTCCACAGCAGTGAGTCTAGTACTATAATAGCATCATCCACAGTACTCCTGGGTAGGTCATCCCACCTTTAGTTCAATCTCTGCAGCAGGTGTGGTAGATTAAAAATGACCACAGATTTCTCCTTCTCCTTCTCCTTCCCCTCTTGTCCTTCCTTTTGTTTAAAATATATTTATAGGAGGTAGCCAAGGAGATGGCCCACAGGGATGGGGCTGAAGAGGTAACTAGCCTCCGAGGGGTATTTGAAGGGCTCCTTGGGGTTCTTGGGTGCTGCCAATAGTTAAGGTGCTCAGATGCTAACTGAAAGGTTGGTGGTTTGAGTCCACTTAGAGGTGCTGTGAAAAAAAGGCTTTACTTGCAAAAACTCAGCCATTAAAAACCCTATGGAGCACAGTTCTACTTCGACATACATGGGGTCAGCATGAGCTGGAGTTAGACAGCCACCAGTTTGTCTTACTTATAGTCAAAGCCCAAGTTCTCACAGTGGTCCACAAAAACCTTCCTCAAAAACCTGGCCCCCAGCTACGTCTTTGATCTCAGTGCATGTCTCTGCTACAGGCACCTTAGTGTCTTCTCTGTTCCTTCAGTACAGTAAGCTTGTTCCTGCCCTGAGCTTTTACACTTGCTGCTCCTCTGACTGGAACATTCTTAACCCAGATAGCCTCAAATCTTCTCTCTCACTCAGATTTCTGTGCAAGTATCACTTTATCAGAAAGGCATTTCCTAACAGTTATCTCTACTTCTTTATCTCTTTTCTCTGCTTTCTTTTCCTCCACTGCACTTATTTGAAATTTTATTTATTTGTGTGTTTTCTAGTTTGTCTCTTTCTCCCATTAGACTGTAACCTTCATAAAGCAGAGGATTTGCATGTCTTGTTTATGCTGTATCCTTTGTACCTAGACTATACTTAGCTTATACCAAGTTCTCTAAAATATTTGTTGGATAAATAATGATAATGTAAGTTCTCCTTACTGAGTTTGAACTTTGAGAGTAAATCTGTAGAGAAGCATGAAAAACAAGTGTAATTATAGAACACAAGGTAAATGTTATCAACATCAACAATACAAACTACAGCAGATAGAAGTTAGCAGGTAGAAGGGGAAGAGGACATGTGGTGCAAAAACACCTCCCATTGTGTGAACTGAATATAGTTCTTTGACGTTTTAAAAAAATAAAGGTGTGCATTATTTAAATGTATAAACCAAAAAACCAAACTCACTGCCATCGAGTCAGATCCGACTCATAGTGACCCTCCTTGGGTTTCCGAGGGCAGTATCACTATGGAAGTAGATTACCCAACTTTCCTTCTGAGGAGTGGCTGGTGAGTTTGAACCTCCAGCCTTCTGGTTAGGAGTCAAATATCAAAAAGAGGAACTAACAAGTGGTAGAAATCACTGAAGTCCTCAATCAACAAACAAAACAAAAACAAAGTAATAATACATATTTAATGTCAACACTTAAATATTTAATAATGTTAGATGGTAAAAATTAACTTTTACTGCTACTTTATAAGCACATATAACTAAAGCATGAATACAATTAATGTTTGTGAAAGTACTGGGGTATCTGTCTCCAAAGATGACCCTCAACACAGTGTCTACTGTTATCCATGCTTCTGTGTAGTCCTCTGACTGGATCTGGGCTGGCCTTAGGACTCACTGTAACCAGCAGAGTGTGACAGAAGTGACACCTTGCTACTGTTCTGGGCTTAGGCTTTAAGATGGCTGCAACTTTTGCTTTTGTGCTCTTTGGAGCCCTGAGAAACTATGTAAGAAATCTTGCTACCCTGCTGGAGACACTATGTGGAGAAACCACATAGAGATAGAAAGGCCCTGAGATGACATGGATAGAGAGAGGCCCAACTGTTCCAGTGTCCCAGCCAAGCCCAGTCTTCTAGCCAACCCCACCTAATGCCAGAAACATAAGAGAAGCCATTTTGGATGTCTCAACCCCACCACTATCTAACTCCAGCTGCACGATCATTCCAAATGAGATCAGCAGAAATAATCATCCAGCTGAGTGCCAGTTAACACAGGGAATTGAGAGAGATAATAAAATGGCTGTTGTCTAAGACACTAACTTTTGTGGTGGTTTGTTATGCAGCAAAAGATAACTGAAGCAGGCATGTTTAATCTTCTATGTCAGGTCACCACCCACTTTCTGCTTGAGTTCCAGAATATCAATGCCAAAATTGTAAGAACCTAGGAGAGTGAGAGGGTGAGGAGGAGAGGTAGGAGGAGGAAGAGGGGAGAGGAAAAGCCTCATTATGCAGCATAATCTAGCAACATCCAACTAATTAGAAATCTAAACTAAAAATTTCCAGAAAGGGGAAAAAAAAAAAATCTGGTAACTTACAAACAGACCCAAGCGAGGCAATGTCAGACTTACACGAGGGAAACCAAGTATTAGAAGGCAATGGAGCCTTGTCTCCAAAGTTGAGAGAAAATTATTCTGAGCTTTAAAATCAATACCTAACAAGACTATGAAAATACGCTCATATGTGCAATGACTTGGAAAGCTTACCATCCATGTGTTCTTTATGAAACTAAAAAAGAGTGATATTCCATTATATTTTTATCCTAACCAAATGAAAAGAAAAGAAAAGGTATAAGGAAATGGTAAGGGGAAACATGATGTGATGGTTAGAGTATAAGTTCATTCAATGTTTCCGGAGAATTTAGCAAACTTATAAAAAATCCTAAAAATGTTCCCAGCTTTGGATATAGCAATTTATTTGAAAGAAATTAGCATCGATGTGGGCAAGGATTTAGCTACTAAAATGTGGCATGCAGCCGTATATATAATGCTGATAACTGGAAACAACCTAATGTACATACTAAGCAGGCATTAACTGTGCTGTAATTTAAAAAACTTATTTCTTTAAAATAAATTATTAATGAACATGTTATAAAATGATACAAAGGGTTATTCAGTAAAAAATAAGCCTTTCTCCACCCCTGCTAGCCACTGAATTCTTTCCCTGAAGCAACGGATACCACTTTCTTTTTCAATCCCTATATATGTACGTATGTACATATATGTACATATGTATATAGGATCTCTGGTAGCATAGTTCCTTCCTAAGACGTTTGACTGCTAACCAGAGGTTGGCACCACCAGCTGCTCTGTGGAAGGAAGATTGGGCAATCTACTTCCGGAAACCCAATTCGAAACCCAATGGGGTTGCTATGAGTCAGAATTGACTCAGTGGCAGCGGGTTTGTTTTGTTGTTCTTTAAATATGTATATGCTCCTGAGTGGCACAAATGGTTAAGCGTGAGGCAACACATTGAAAGAGGCACCTTGGAAGACAGGTCTGGCAATCTGCTTCTGATAGTCACAGTCTTAAAAACCCTATGGAGCAGCTGCTCCACTCTGCCAACATGGTGGCTCCATGAGTCAGAATCAACCTGATGGCAACTAACAACAATAAACAACAATATATACATATACATACATGTATGCATGTATGTATATTATCTCATCCTTTAAAAAATTAGCGTATTCCATTGATGTGTGTCCATTTATTTAACATTTAGAGGAAATCACATTTGTAGATTTGTAGGCTAGATAAAGGTTCACAATTTATTAAGTGGGGAAAAAATGGCAGATTGCAAAGTGGTTAAGGGATACAGTAGTCTGCAAGGCTTTTTCAAATGTTTAGCACCACATATACATAGTCACACAAAAGCTTGGTATTTGCCACTATAAATGTCTGGAATGGCATATCAGTGTCCTCTGTCCTAGTGGGTCGGTCTTTGTAACAAACGAAACAGCCCTAGTTCATGATCTAAATAAATATTAGGAATATAGTCTAGTAGAAGATAAAGAACAGGGTTATACTACTGTTCTCTGGGCATTTGGTGATCTTCACACCCTTTTCTCTTCCATGTCTATTTGTAATGGCAACCATTTGTCATGCGCTGCAGTTACAGCATCCAATCCCTGATGCCGGAAGCCAACCCAAGTGAACTTCATCTCCTGTTTTGCTTGCTAATAATTGGAAGTAGAAATATGTCAGAGCATGGACTAATCAATAAAAGTGGCAGTCCTTTCAGCCCTGCAGAAACTATAGAACCAACCTCATGGGAAAGGTAATTGCAGGACCTGGGACTAAGCCCTAGAGATCAGTCTGCCCACCCATCTAAGTTTTCTTTTGGCCTCACTTTGGCTGGATGCTAGATTCTCATGTGAAGCAATGACAAGAAGAGGGGATACTGGTCAGACCCTGAGAGTTTAAAAAACCTACCATAGTTGGAACCTCATCTCCGCCATCCACAAGTGGTATTCTTATTGAAACAAAAACAAATAATCCTTAAAAAAATTTTTTAAAAATAAGTTTACTTTCGAACAATTGTAGATTTACATAAAAGTTGCAAAGATATTACCAAGAGTTCCTGTATGCCCTTCACCTAGTTTTACCTAATGTATACATCTTATATTATCCTGGAACATTTGTTAAGACTAAGAAATTGACATTGGTATACTACTACTAACTAAACTCTGGGTTTTATTTGGATTTCATGTTTTCCTGTATGAATGTCACTTTTCTGTTCCAGGGTCCAAACTCCATTTAGTCATCATGTCTCCTTAGTCTTCTTTGATATGTGACAAGTTTATAGTCTTCTTTGTCATTCATGACCTTGACAGTTTTCAGGAGTACACGACAGATGTTTTGTAGACTGTCCCTCAATTTGGGATTGTCTGATGTTTTTCTTTCTCATGATTAGACTGAGGTTTTATGAGTTTGGGGAAGCATCCTTCTAATCACATCACATCAGGAGGTACATGATGTCCACATGACTTTTATCATTGGTGATAAAATAGTTATGGAGGGGTTAGCCAGGTTTCTCCACTATAAAGTTATTATTTTTTCCCTTTCCACACTCTATTCATTGGAAGTGAGTTACTGAGACCCCACCCCACATCCACTCAAGGGGAGATGAACTGAGCTCCACCTCCTTGTGGGTAGTAACTACATATATTATTTGCAATTTTTCTGTAAGAAGAACTTGTCCCTTCTTCCTACCCACAGTGTACTTATTTATTTATTCATTCAAGTACTGGTTTATATACAAGCATACATTTAATTAAAAGTAATAAATCCTCTTGTTAAGTAAAAGGAATTGGTTCATTTCCTATACTTTTAACGAAGCTGACCAGGGCCATGTAATTGGGACCAGAGACTCCTCCTGATGCTCCTAATGGATACAAGAGTACTATGTTGCCATCGAGTCAATTTGAATGCATAGCGACCCTATAGGACAGAATAGAACTGCCCCACAGGGTTTCTAAGGCTCTAATCTTTATGAAAGCAGACTGCCACATCTTTCCCCTGCAGAGCAGCTGTTGGGTTTGAATTGCCATCCTTTCAGTTAGCAGCCAAGAGCATAACCACTGTGCCACCAGGGTTCTTAATGGATATAAGACTTCTTGTTGTTGTTGTCGTTGTTATGTGCCGTTGAGTTGGACCCGACTCATAGTGACCACTCCTTGGGTTTCTGAGGCAATATCACTATGCCCAACCTTCCTTCCGAGGAGTGGCTCGTGGGTTTGAACCACCAGCCTTCTGATTAGCAGTCAAGTGCCTTAGGCACTACACTACCAGAGCTCCTTGATATAAGAGTAGGGGTTCTACATATATCTGAGGTAGATATACTCTTTGGAGAGAACAATCATGAGAGAAAGAAGGGCTCTTCATGCACAGGGAGACAGGTCAGGGGAGCAGGAGTGCATGGAGGGATGGACACAGGGAAGAGGTAACTATCGGGAGGAAGTGGGAAGGGAGCTGTTGCATTGTAAATTGTGGTCAATGTCATGAGACAAAGTGTATATGAACTCTTGGATGGAAAGTGAATTTGCTCTGTAAATTTTCACCCAAATCACACACACAAAAAAGAGTAGGGGTTCTAAAAAAAAAAAAAAAAGAGAGTTTAATCCTAGCTCTGTCACAAATTATCAGGAATTTTATTACTATGAATTATATTACCTAGGGCACGTTTCTAATCTCTTTAAGTCTCAGTTTCCCTCTTTTAAAAAGGAAAGTATTAAGTAGTAGCAATACTATTATATAGGGGCATCTAAGTATTCAATGAGATAATTCACTTTAAACAAATAGCTGGAGTTTAGTACGGAATGAATATTTAATAAATATGCAACTGTTCATTGTTCATATGATTTAAGTTTAGTAAATTAAGAAGTGTATGTGGGCATATAGGGAGCTCTGGTAGCACAGTGCCTAAGGCATTTGACTACTAACCAGAAGGTTGACAGTTCAAAACCACCAGCCACTTTGTGGAAGGAAGACTGGGCAATCTACTTCTGGAAAGATTTACTGCCTCAGAAATCAAATGGGGGTTGCTATGAGTCAGAATTGACTTGATGATAAGTTTGGTTTTTTTTAGTTTATACGTATATATGCATATAACTACATATATCTATATAAAGAGAGAAAGTGGTATCATTAATGATTTTTATTTTCTTCTCTTTGTACATTCTAAGTTTTCTAAAACAAACCTTTATTATTTTTCTAATAAGAGAAAAAATAATAAAAGTTTGTCCCTTGATTAATAGCACCTGGTACTGGTAAGCACACACACCACTGCTGGGAAGAAATCTTGCTAAATCCTTTCTGAAGAGTGTCTTGGCAATATGTATCAGAAGCCTTACAATTTTGCAAACCATCTGACTAAGCAATTCAGTTTCTAGCTCTTTATCCAGACAAAAATATTGTGTAATATAGACAAAGATTTATCCATACTACTCTCAGTGCATCAATTATAAAATTAGAAATTGCTCACAACTGAATGTCTACGTATGAATTATTATCCTGTAGCCAAATAAGATCATTTTGTATAAGATTATTTAGTGAAATATAAAAATGTTCATAATACATTTAAGTGACAAAGCCAGTTCAAATATTATGGCCAGTATTATTTTATTTTCATAAAAAAAAAATGCACACATGTGCCTACTGAAAAAGATTATTTTTAAAAAACTCATCTAAATGGCAATAGTTACTATCTCTGGGTAGTAGTAGCCACCATTCATCTGTCAGTTTGTCATATGTGGTGGCTTGCATATTGCTGTGATGCTGGAGGCTGTGCCACTGGTATTTCAAATACCAGCAGGATCATCCACGGTGGACAAGGTGTCTGCAGAGCTTCCAGAATAAGACAGACTCGGAAGAAGGAAAGGGCCATTTGCTTCTCAAAGAGTTGGCTAGTGAAAACCTTATGAATAGCAGTGAAACACTATCTGACATATTACTGGAAAACTTTAAGAGTAGACTTGAAACATTGTCCAATATAGTGCTGGAAGATGAGCCCCCCATTTAAAGACACTCAAAATGACTGAGAAAGAGCTGCCTCCTTGGAATAGAGCTGACCTTAATAATGTGGATGAAGTAAAGCTTTCAGGACCTTGATTTGCTGATGTGGCACAACTCAAAATGAGAAGAAAAGAAATAGCTATAAACATCCATTAATAATCTGAGCATGGAATATACAAAGTGTGAATCTAAGAAAATTGGAAATTGTCAGAATGAAATGGAACACATAAAGCTTGATATCCTAGGCATTAGTGAGCTAAAATGGACTGGTTCTGGCCATTGTGAATCAGACAACCATATGCTACACTACGCTGGGAATGACAAATTAAAGACGAATGGTATGGCATTCATTGTCATAAAGAATGTTTCAAGATCTATCCTAAAGTACAATCCTGTCAGTGATAGGATAACATCCATATGCCTATAAGGAAGATCAGTTCATACTACTGTTATTCAAATTTACACATCAACCACCAATGCCAAAAATGAGGAAATTGAAGATTTTTACCAACTTCTGCAGTCTGACATTGACCGAACATGCAATCAAGATGTGTGGATTATCACTGGTGATTGGAATGCAAAAATTGCAAATGAAGAATCACCGGTAGGTGGAAAATATGGCCTTGGTGATAGAAACAATGCTAGAGATCACATGATAGAATTTTGCAAGACCAATGACTTATTCATTGCAAATACCTTATTTCAACAACATACATGGTGGCTATACCTGTGAACTTCACTAGATGGAGTACACAGGAATCAGATTGACTACATCTGTGCCAAGAGGAGATGGGAGAAGTTCAATCACTTCAGCCAGAACAAGACCAGTAGCTGAATGCAGAATAGAACATCACCTGCTCATATGCATGTTCAAATTGAAGTTGAAGACAATTTAAAAAAGGCCATGAGAGTGAAAATATGACCTTGATAATATCCCTCCTGAATTTAGAGACCATCTAAAGAATAGATTTGATGCATTGAACACCAATGACTGCAAACCAGAGGAATTGTGGGATGACTTCAAGAATATCATTCATGAAGAAAGCAAGACGTCATTAAAAAGACAAGAAAGGAAGAAAAGACCAAAACGGATGTCAGAAGAGACTCTGAAACTTGCCCTTGAGCTTGTTGTTGTTGTTGTTAAGTGCCATCGAGTCTTTTCCGACTCATAG
>NW_006921718.1:3012597-3041877 GCF_000298275.1 Orycteropus afer afer | reverse complement strand
TCACAATAAATGGAGAGAAGATTGAGGTTGTCAAGAAATTCACGTTGCTTGGTTCTACAATCGATGCCAACAGAAGCAGCAGTCAGGACATTAGAAATGAAAAGGAATGACTATGGGGAGATATGTGGAGATTTAAATATATTTACAATGTATACATTATTATTACCTTTGTAAACAGATTTAAAAGTAATAAAAACTTCAATATTTTAATGGGCTGCAGAATATTCCACTACATCCTCACATTCTCCTGTTGTTGGACAGTTTGGTTGTTTCCACCTTTTCAATACTATGAATAGTGATAATGTTGTGAGGAACATCTTTGTTCTCAAACTTTTTCCTGGATTCATTATTTTCTGTGTTAAATTTGAAGAAGGGGAATTCCTAAATCAATCTGTGGGTACTAATTTTAAAACATTTCGTTTGGAATGTGTCTTAGTTATCGAGTGCTGCTATAACAGATATAACACAAACAGGTGTCTTTAACAAACAAATTTATTCTCTCACAGTTTAGGAGTCTAGAAGTCTGAATTCAGGATGCCAGCTCTAGGGGAAGACTGTCACTCTAGGAGAAAGTTTTTGTCTCCTTTCAACATCTGTGGACTTGGTGTTGCTTGGATATCTCCATGTCATGGCATCAGTCTTCCCCCAGGTGTAGGAGGTGCACAGTGCAGGGACCTTGGCTCCAAAGGACATGCTCTGTTTTGGGTTCTTCTTTCTTTGTGGTACTGAGGTCCTTCTCTCTTGGGTTACTTCTCTCTCCTTTTATCTCTCTTAAGATAAAAGGTAATGTAGGCCACATCCCAGGAAAACTCCTGTCATGGGGCTGTGACCTGAGTAAAGGGGTTGCATCCTACCCTCACCCTTTACATTGGATCAGGGCTGATCACATCAGATCACACCATGGAGGATGAATATACCATTACATAATTGCTGAACCACTGGGAGCTCTGGTGGCGTAGTGCCTAAGACACTTGACTGCTAACCAGAAGGCTGGTGGTTCAAACCCACCAGCCACTCCTTGGAAGGAAGGTTGGGCAATCTACTTCCATAGTGATACTGCCTCAGAAACCCAAGGAGGGGTCACTATGAGTTGGGGCTGACTCGACGGCACATAACAACAACAACAACAATAAACTACTGAAAATCATGGCCCAGCCAAGTTCACACATATTTTCTGGAGAAACAATTTAATCTATTACAGAAAGTATGATTCCAAATATAAAGAGCAACAGATTCAAGTTTCTATTTCTTAACAGAAATCAAAGGAGCTCTGGTAGTGCAATGGTGAAGTCCTTGGCTGCTAACTGAAAGGTTGGTAGTTTAAATTTACTCAGTGGCTCTGAGGGAGAAAGACCTGGTTATCTGCTTCTATAAAGATCACAGCTAAGAAAACTCCACCAGCCAGTTCCTACTCTGTCACACGTGGTTACTATGAGTCAAAAACGACTCAACGGCACCTAACAACAACAATAGACATCAATAAGATTCCTTATTTTATAGTTTCTAATTTACTCAAATAATTTCTCACAAGAAAATTATTCCCTTTGAAAATATATTCTGAAGAACCTTATTTGAAAATAATTTTCTTAACCCCAATAGAAACTTGGGAGCTCTGGTGGGGTAGTGTCTAAAGCATTTGACAACTAACCAGAAGGCTGGCAGTTCAAACTCACCAGCCACTCCTTGGAAGGAAATGGGGCAATCAACTTCCATAAAGACTTACCACCTTGGAAACCCAGGGAGGGGTTGCTATGAGTTGAATTGACTTGATGATAGTGAGTTTGAGTTTGTAATAGAAACTTTGAAACCTGGCCTGTTGTTGTTGTTATTAGATGCCATCGAGTCATCTCTGACTCAAAGAGACCCTATGCACAGCAGAACAAAATGCCACCCAGTCCTGTGCCAGCTCTGCAATCCCTGCTACATTTGAGCCCATCACTGTACTCACTGTGTCAATCCATCTCGTTGAGGGCCTTCCCCTCTTTCGTTGACCCTCCACCTTACCAAGCATGACATCCTTCTCCAGGGAATGGTCCCTTCTGACAACATGACCAAGATAGGCGAGACAAAGTCTGGTCATTCTTGCTTCCAAGGAGCATTCTGGCTGCACTTCCTCCAGGACAGATTTGTTAGTTCTTTTAGCAGTCCATGGTACTTTCAGCATACTTTGCCAGTATCATAACTCAAAAATACTTTCTTCAGTCTTCCTTATTCATTGTCCATCTTTCACATGCATATGAGGTGACTGAAAATATCATGGCTTGTGTGTCAGGCGTACCTTAGTCCTCAAGCAGACTTCTTTGATCCTCAGCACTTGAAAGAGGTTCTTTGCAGCCAACTTGCCCAGTGCTATATGTCATCTGATGTCCTGACTGACGTTTCCATTGGCGTTGATTGTAGAACCAGGCAATGTAAAGACTCTGACAACTTCAATCTTTTCTCCATTCATCGTGATGCTGCTTATAGGTCCAGTTGTGAGAGTTTTTGTTTTCTTTATATTGAGATGTAATCCATACTGTACACTGTATTCTTCAATCCTCATCAGTAAGTGCTTCAAGTTATCCTCACTTTCAGCAAGCAAAGTTGTGTCGCCAGTGTATTGCAGGTTGTTAATGATTCTTTCTCCAATCCTGATGCCACATTCTTCTTCATATAGTCCAGCTTCTTGGATTATTTGCTCACCATACAAGTTGAATAAGTATGGTGAAAGGATACAACCCTGACACACTCCCTTCTTGATTTTGAAGTATCCCATGCAGTATCCCCTTGTTCTTCCAACAACACCCTCCTGGTCTATGTACAGGTTCCTCATGAGCACAATTAAGTGTTCTGGAATTCCCATTCTTCTCAACGTTATCCACAATTTGTTATGATCCACACAATCAAAATGCTTTTGCACCGTCAATAAAGCACAAGTAAACATCTTTCTGCTATTCCTGGCTTTCAGTCAAGATCCATCTGACATCAGCAATGATATCCCTTGTTCTACGTCCTCTTCTGAATCCAGCCTGCACCTCTGGAAATTCTCTTTTAATACACTGCTACAGCTGTTTTTGAATTATCTTCAGTTAGATTTTACTTGCATGTGATATTAATGATATTGATCAATAATTTCCACATTCTGTGGGAACACCTTTCTTTGGAATGGGTACAAATATGGATCTCTTTCAGTCAGCTGGTCAGGCAGCTGTCTTCCAAATCTCTTGGCATAACTGAGTGAGTGCCTCAGTAGGGCATCTGTTTGTTGAAACATCTCAATGGGTATTCTGTCAATTCTCAGAGCCTTGTTTCTCGCCAATTCCTTCAGTGCAGCTTCAACCTCTTCCTTCAGTACCATTGGTTCTTGATCATATGCCCCCTCCTGAAATGGATTAAGATCCACCTGTGTAGATCTCGTACCTCTGTATACACAGTGACTCTGTGTATTCCTTCTGTGGTAGTTATGTTTGTGTGTCAACTAGGCTAGGCCTGGTTGAGTGGCTGGGCAGCTGGATGTAGTATTCCCCATGATGAGATGGTAATCAACTCCATGGTGCAATCTACTATGAGCAGCTGAATAGCTGCCTTTGGGTATGTGGTCTGCTTACTGTATATAAGGAGAACCCTTTGGTAATGGTCTTTAGACTATGGCATGCTTGGACACTGCATGTAGCCGTGTCGTTGCTCAGCAGCCTGCTATGCTCTGTAGACCTTGGGACTTACAATGGACTTAAGTTAATGGCCTGCCATGTGGTTTGGTAACATCAGGACTGTGCCTTTTTACTTGTCAATCTTGGGCTTCTCAGCCTCAGCAGCTAGTAGCTGAGTAATGAAATGCCTCTAGCTCCAGTGGGCCGGAAGCAGGAGGCAGAGCTGGACTCCATGGTTGAAGGGCATTCACCCAGCCCCTAGAGCCTGGCACTTTGAACTTGGACTTAAAGCCTCCAAATGGTAAGAATAAACTCCTGTTAAGGCCATCCCATTTGTGGTATATTCCTGTCAGAGAAGCACTAGGTAACCAGAACACCTTCCATCTTCTTTTGATGTTTCCTGCATCATTCAATATTTTGCCCATAGAATCTTTCAATATTGCAACTCAAGGCTTAATTTTTTTCCTCAGTTCTTTCAGCTTGAGTGTGTTCTTCCCTTTTGGTTTTTGAACCCTAGGTCTTTGCACATCTCATTATGGTAATTGGGATCTTCTGTTTAGCTCTTTTATCTTGTCATTTCTTCCATTTGCTTTAGCTACTCTTCACTCAAGGGCAAGTTTCAGAGTCTCTTCTGACATCCATTTTGGTCATTTTTTCTCTTCTCTTCTTTTTAATGACTTCTTGCTTTCTTCTTGGATGATGTTCTTGATGTTATCCCACATTTCTTCTGGTTTTCGGTCACTGGTGTTCAATACATCAAATCTATTCTTTAGATGGTCTCTAAATTCAGGAGGGATATATTCAAGATCATATTTTTGCTCTTGTGGACTTGTTTTAATTGTCTTTAACTTCAGGTTGAACTTGCATATGAGCAGTTGATAGTCTGTTCCACAATCAGGTCCTGGCCTGGTTTTGGCTGAAGATATTGAGCTTTTCCACCACCTTTTCCCACAGAGGTAGTCAATCTGATTCCTGTGTGTTCCATCTGGTGAAGTCCACATGAACAGTTGCTGTTGGTGTTGTTGAAAAAAGGTATTTGCAATGAATAAGTCATTGGTCTTGCAAAATTCTCCCATGGAATTTCCAGCATTATTTCTGTCACCAAAGGCAAATTTTCCAACTACCAGTGATTCTTCTTTGTTTCCAACTTTTGTGTTCCAGTCACTAGTGATAATTAACACATCCTGATTGCATGTTCGGTCAATTTCGGACTGCAGAAGTTGATAAAAATCTTCAGTTTCCTCATCTTTGACTTTGGTGGTTGGTGCATAAATTTGAATAATAGTATTAATGGGTCTTCCTTATAGGCATATGGATATTATCCTATCATGGACAGCATTGTACTTCAGGATAGATCTTGAAACATCCTTTATGATGATGAATGACACATCATTCCTATTCAATTTGTCATTCCCGGCATAGTAGATCATATGGTTGTCTGATTCAAAATGGCCAAAACCAGTCCATTTCAGCTCACTAATGCCAAGGATATCAATCTTTATGCATTCCATTTAATTTTTGACAACTTCCAATTTTCCTAGATTCATACTTTGTACATTCCATGTTCCAATGATTAATGGATGTTTACAGCTGTTTCTCCTCAATTTGAGTGGTGCCACATCAGCAAATGAAGGTCTCAAAAGCTTTACCTTATCCATATGAGTAAGGCTGGTTTTACTCTGATGATGCAGCTCTTTCCTAGTCCTATTTTGAGAGCCCTCTAACCTAAGTGACTCATCCTCCTTCTCTGTATTGGGCAATGTTTCTGGACTATTCATAAAGTTGTGCAGTAATGTATCAGACAGTGTTTGTCTGCTATTCATAAGGTTTTCCCTGACCAGTTCTTTGAGATGTGGATGGCCTCTTCCTTCTTCCTAGTCTGTCTCATTTTGCAAGTGGTGCTGATACCTGTGCACCATGTGCATCTCACTGGGTTTGAAATACTGGTGGCACAGCCTCAAGACCCACAGCAACACATCACCACAGTAGGACAACCTGACAGACAATTTTGTCTCCCTTAGCTGTTGGAAATCTCTCCAACCTCCCCTTACCTAGATCCCTAGTGCTGCCTCCTCACTCTGTCTGGGTCCCCCTGACCTTTTTCTGTCCTTTTCCCCGCTTTCCCACCTTGACACTTTGGGATGTGGCCTGGGTTCCCTCCCCTCACCTGGATCCCCCAGTGGCACAACCTAAAGTCTCACAGCAACATACAAGCCACAACAGTACAACAAACTGACAGACAAGTTTGTCTCCCTTAGCTGTTTGAAATCTCTCAGACCTCCCCTTACCTGATCTCTGGTGCTGCTCTGCTCTATTGTTCCCTCTGGCTTCGCTTTACCCCACTGGCCTAGTAGTCTACAATAGAGAAATGGAGGCAATAGATCTATATTCATGATTCAGTAAGCTAACGCGATGGGGGGCATTCTCCTAGTAACATTGTGATATGGAATCAGGAAGACAGACTGATTATAGTAATTATTCCCTGGTTTAATTTTCTATCCTATTATTTTTTAAAAAGTAAATATAGCCTTTCTTTTTTCTTTCTTTTTTTTTTTAAAGAGCTTCATTGATATATAATTCATACTTGAAAAAATTCACAATTCAATGGTTTTTGGTATATTCACAGAGTGTGCAACCACTGTTGTTAGCTTCAATGGAGTCAGCTGCAGGCTCACGGGATGATGCCATGTGCAATGAATTGAATTGCTGATGGTTCCTATACTATCCATATGGCCATTGTAACACATAGGGTTTCTGTTGGCTGATTTTTGGAGGTAGATCGCCAGGCCTTTTTTTCCTAGTCTGTCTGTCTGTTGTTATGTGCTGTCAAGTCGGACCCGACTCATAGTGACTCCTCCTTGGGTTTCCGAGGCGGTATCCCTACAGAAGTAGATTGCCCAACCTTCCTTCCGAGGAGTGGCTGGTGGGTTTGAATCACCAGCCTCCTGGTTAGCAGTCAAGTGCCTTAGGCACTATGCTACCAGAGCTCCTGTCTTAGTCTGATAGCTCTGCTGAAATCTGTTCAGCATCATAGAAACACACAAGCCTCAACTGCAGACCAGTAGTGGTTGCACCTGAAGTGCATTGGCTGAGAATTGAAACCTATTTAATTTTAGAACATTTTCATCATCCTTGCTTTCAAAATTATTTTTCTAGATTATTTTATTGTTATTATTATACATGGAAGCTGCCTCAAATCCATGATCAAATAAGGCAACAAAGAGATAAATAGCTAAATGAATATAGTTTTGACCACCTATTTAATGTGTTGAACTCTTCTTTGGATCCTTTAACTTTTTCAAAGCTTTGGTTTTCTTATGTGTAAAACAGAAATTTGGTTTGATCTCACAAGGAACCCCCTGATTTAAATTCTTTCTTTTCTGTGTCATTACATGACTGTTCACATTTCATGATCATTTTAGCACTACCACTTTAGCTAGAGTCAGGTCTTGCATTTCCAGAAGAGGAATATGCATATGTTTTCATGTACAAGTATGAGGAGATGTCCACGCAGAGACTCAATGCTTTGCTATAGTTTCTGGCTATCCATTTAGCTAAGGACACAGTATGTTTTACATAGTTATTTTAATTAAATTTGGCCTTAGGGAAATCACAAATATGAGGAGGTAAGAATTTAGTGAAAATTGAAAATGTCCCAAAGCAATGTACTTTGCTTCAGACCACGAATGTGTAGGATTTCTAAAAGAGACAGTAAGGGAAAAGTTTAGTGTAAGTTTTCTGGCACTTTTAAAGCCAGCTCTGCCACTTCCTGGGTATCTCTCTGAACCTGGAATTTCTCATCTGTAGAATGTGGATGTTATTAGTTGTCATGGAGTCGATTCCAACTCATGGTGACTCCAGTGAATAACAACATTTACTTTGTTTAGTAGAGTACAAGAAATGACGCATAAAGCATTCAGTATAAAGCCTGACATTTGTTTAGTGTTTGATGTAATTTAGTTCCCTGAACCAGTTAACTGACTGTGATAGTTAAAGTTGTATGTCAACTTGGTTGGGCCTGGTTGAGTGGCTGGGCAGCTGGTGATAGTTATTCCCCATGATGAGACTGGCAATCACCTTCATGGTGGGATCTACCACAAGCAGCTGAGTAGCTGCCTTTAGGATGTGATCTGCTTCCCACATATAAGCAGCAGCTTTGGGAATGGTCTTTAGCTTACGGTACGCTTGAACCCTGCATGTACCTGTGTCATTGTTCAGCAGCCTGCCATGCTCTGCCGACCTTGGGACTTTCAATGGACTTGAACCTGCCATGTGGTTTTGTAACATTGGACTGTGCCTTTTCACTTGTTGACCTTGGGTTTGTCAGCCTCAGTAGCTAGCAGCTGCCTGAGTGGAGAGATGCCTCTAGCTCCAGTGGGCCAGGAGTAAGAGGCAGAGCTGTAACCCAAGGTCCCCAGAGCCTGGCACTTTGAACTTGTACTTAAAGTCTCCAAATTCTAAGAATAAACTCTTGTTTGTTAAGGGCATCCCATTTGTGGTATATTCTTGTCAGAGTGGCACTAGGTAACCAGAACACTGACTAAAGAATGAAAGGTCATCAGAAAAGGGGTAATGGCACATACATCTGAATAAATAATTGGATAAAGTGGTGAAATGAAAAATGAACTGAAATTGTGAAATAAAGTCACATCTTCCATAAAGCCATAATTTACCTCCATAATGCACCAGTGATTTGTACTTCAACATAGGATAGCTGCTTTACATTTAGGGTATCGATTTAAAAGATTTTTTTCCCTTTCACTATATATGGCTTGAGAGTTCTGTAATTATGTAATGCTCCTACGCAGCTTTGAAGGATCCCTGGTGGTGCAGTGGTTAAAGCCTTGGCTGCTAACCAAAAGGTCAGTGGTTTAAATCCACCAGCCCCTTGGAGGGAGAAGGATGTGGCAGTCTGCTTCCAAAAGGATTACAGTCTTGGAAACCCTATGAGGCACTTTTACTCTGTCCTTTAGCTGGCGGTCCAAATCCACCAGCCACTCCTCAGAAGGAAGATTGGGCGAGCTACTTCATTAATGATACTGTCTCGGAAACCCAAGGAGGGGTCAGATCCGACTCCATGGTAGTGCGTTTATAGGGAAACTATGAATCAGAATCAACTTGATGGCACTGGATTTGGGGATTGACCTAGGTTTGACCCTGTCCAATTCCTTAAAATATTCAACTGCACTGTTCATTATTGCCCCCTTAAGGGGCTAGAAATTCTGGAAATAATAATAATAATAATAAAAAAAACCCACTGTGTAAGTTTGTGGAAGATAAACTGCTGGTCAGCAAGTTGAGATAAAATCCAAACTATCATAGATAATGTTCTGGGATTTTACATACTGAGAGAATGCTGGAAAATCTCCTGGTGATGTTGCTAGATGAAGCCTTCGTGGGATCCTGGCCAAGGATTTACTTTAATCCTTAGGAATTAGGCAGTTTGAAAACCAAAGTTTCAATTTCACATGTATTTAAAAGCTACTCTCTCAGCCATGCATATTCTTCTTTGTCAATTTTATTGATCAAAGGTCATGTTGTGCACTTATTGGGCAATAACAATACTCTTCCTCTTCAGAGCGGCTTCCAGCTCGTCTATTTATGGTATGTCATCATCTATGACAACCAAGAGTTTAAAGTGCTTATTAAGGCAAAACAAAATAAAACAGCAACACCAAAAACAAAGCCCAGTTAACTAACAACAGACAAAACAAACAAACAAAAAACACCTAAAAACTTGTAGCTCTTAAGTATCTTTAGTTTGGTGACAAAATGAAAGCTGGGCTCTTTCTTGCAAAGCAACCACACCCAAAAGACTTTGTGTTTGTTAAGTGGAGTTAGCTCTCCGAAGCAGGCAGGATGGAGAATGGTGAACAGGAAGGTGGAAAGACACAGCACTAGTTCTTCTCTTGTGGAGAAAGCAGTGTCACTAGCTTAGTCCATTCCATTTAAGCTCATCATTCAAAGCAGGGACAGACCTCAGCAAAGGAGGAAGGAAGAGGACACAGGAACAGGGTGATATAGGACAGATGTTTATCTATGTTATGTCACTAAAAGCCTTGTTGTTGTTACGTGCCATCAAGTCACACCCAACTCATAGCGACCCCTCCTTGAGTTTCCAAGGTGGTATCACTACAGAAGTAGATTGCCCCATCTTCCTTCCCAGGAGTGGCTGGTGGGTTTGAACTGCCAGCCTTCTGGTTAGCAGTCAAGTGCCTTAGGCTTGACTAAGTCAAGCTCCTAGGTCTTTGTACATTTCATTATAAATACTTTACTTTGTCTTCTTAAGTCACTCTTTGAAATCTTCTGTTCAGATCCTTTACTTTATCATTTCTTCCATTTGTTTTACCTACTTTCTTTTCAAGAGCAAGTTGCAGAGTCTCTTCTGACATTCATTCTGGTATTTTCTTCCTTTCTTGTCTTTTAAATGACCCTTTACTTTCTTCACGTATGATGTTCTTGATGTCATGCCACAACTTGTCTGGTCACCAGTCATTGGTGTTCAGTGTGTCAAATCTATTCTCCAAATGATCTTGGGTGGAATATACTCAAGGTGGTATTTTAGCTCTTGTGGAATTGTTTTAATTTTCTTCAGCTGCAAGTTCAACTTGCAGAGCAACTGATGGTCTATTCCACAGTCAGCTTCTGGCCTATGATACTGAGTTTTGATACTGAGTTTCTCCACCATCCCATTCCACAGATGTAATCAATTTGATTCTTGTATATTCCATCTGGTGAGGTCCACATGTATAGCTGCTGTTTACGTTGTTGAGAAAAGGTATTTGTCATTGCATTTTAAGTTGTTGGTTTTGCAAATTCTGTCATGTGATCTCCAGCATTGTTCCAAAGCCATATTTCCCAACTACCAATGCTTCTTTGTTTCCAACTTTCACATTCCAATTGCCAGTAATTATCAATGTATCTTGATTTATGCTTGGTCAATTTCAGAATGCAGAAGTTGATAAAAATCTTCCATTTCTTCATCTTTGCCTTTAGTGGCTGGTGCATAAATTTGAACAACAGTAGTATTAACTGATCTTTCTTGTAGGCATAAGGAGTTCTGATAGTGTAGTGCCTAAGGCATTTGACTGCTAATCAGAAGGCTGGCGGTTCAAACTCACCAGCCACTCCTCGGAAGAAAGATTGGGCAATCTACTTCCGTAGAGATAACTACCACCTTGGAAACCCAAGAAGGGGTCGCTGTGAGTTGAATCCGACTCAACAGCAGTGAGTTTGGTTTCGTTTTTTTGCAGGCATATGTATATTATTTTATCACTGACAACACTGTACTTTAGGATGTTGTTGTTAGGTGCTGTCGAGTCATCTCCGAGTCATAGTGACCCCACACACAGCAGAACAAAACACTGCCCGGTCCTGTGCCAGCCTCACGATCCTTGCTATATCTGAGCCCATTGTTGCAGCCACCATGTCTATCCATCTCATTGAGGGCCTTCCCCTTTTTCATTGACCCTCCACTGTACCAAGCAGGGAATGGTTCCTTCTGACAACATGACCAAAGTAGGTGAGACAAAGTCTGGCCATTTTTGCTTCCAAGGAGCATTCTGGCTGCACTTCCTCCAAGATAGATTTGTTAGTCCTTTTAGCAGACCATGGTACTCTTAGCATTCTCCAACACCGCAACTCAAAAGCATCAACTCTTCTTCAGTTTTCCTTATTCATTGTCCAGCTCTCACATGCATAAGAGGTACTGCAAATACCATGGTTTGGGTTAGGCACACCTTAGTCTTCAAGGAGACATCTTTGCTCTTCACCATTTGAAACAGGTCCTTTGCAGCAGATTTGCCCAATGCAATACATCATCTGATGTCTTGACTGCTGCTTCCATTGGTACTGATTGTAGAGCCAAGTAATATGAAATCTTTGACAACTTCAACCTTTTCTCCATCCACCATGAAAGTCTTTATTAGACCAGTTGTGAGGATTTTTGTTTTCTTTATATTGAGATGTAATCCATACTGCAGACTGCATTCTCATTTTCAGCAAGCAAAGTTGTGTCATCTACATATCGCAGGTGGTTAATCAGTCTTCCAGCAATCCTGATGCCACATTCTTCTTCATATAATCCAGTTTCTTGGATTATTTGCTCAGCATACAAGTTGAATAAGTATGGTGAAAGGATACAACCCTGACACACTCCCTTCTTGATTTTGAACCATGCAGTATCCCCTTGTTCTGCTCCAATGACAGCGTCCTGGTCTATGTACAGGTTCCTCATGAGTACAATCAAGTGTTCTGGAATTCCTATTATTCTCAATATTATCCACAATTTGTTATGACCCACACAATCAAATGCTTTTGCATAGTCAGTAAAACATAAGTAAACATCTTTCTGGTATTCTTTGCTTTCAACTAAGATCCATTTGACAAAAAGAATGATATCTCTCATTCCACATCCTCTTCTGAATCCAGCTTGCATTTCTGGAAGCTCTCTGTCAATATATCGATGCAACCATTTTTGAATTATCTTCAGCAAGATTTTATTTGCATATGATATTAATGATACTGTTCTATAATTTCCACATTGTGTGAGATCACCTTTTTTGGAATGGGTACAAATATGGATCTCTTCCAGTCAGTTGGTCAGGTAGTTGTCTTCCAAATCTCTTGGCATAGCTGAATGAGTGCCTCCAGCAGGGCATCCATTTGTTGAAACTTCTCAGTGGGTATTCCGCCAATTTCTGGAGACTTGTTCTTCACAACTCCTTCAATGCAGCTTCAACTTCTTCCTTCAGTTCCACTGGTTCTTGATCATATGCCACCTCCTGAAATGGATGAACATCGACCAGTTCTTTTTGGTACAGTGACTCTGTGTTTTCCTTCAATCTTCTTTTGATGCTTCCTGCATCATTCAATATTTTCCCCATAGAATGTTTCAGTATTGCAACTTGAGGCTTAAATTTTTTCCTTAGTTCTTTCAGCTTGAGAAATGCCGAGTGTGTTCTTCCCTTTTGGTTCTCTAACTCCAGGTCTTTGCACATTTCATTATAGTAATTGGCTTTGTCTGCTCGAGCTGCTGTTTGAAATCTTCTGTTCAGCTCTTTCATCTTGTCATTTCTTCTATTTGCTTTAGGTACTCTTCCCTCAAGGGCAAGTTTCAGAGTCTCTTCTGACATCCACTTTGGTCTTTTCTTCCTTTCTTGTCTTTTTAATGATCTCTTGCTTTCTTTGTGGATGATGTTCTTGATGTCATTCCACAATTCCTGTGGTTTTCTGTCATTAGTGTTCAATGTAACAAATCTATTCTTTAAATGGTCTCTAAATTCAAGAGGGATATTATCAAGGTCATATTTTGGCTCTCATGGACTTGTTTTAATTGTCTTCAACTTCAACTTGAACATGCATATGAGCAGTTGAAGATCTGTTCCACAAACAGCTCCTGGACTTGTTTTGGCCAAAGATACTGAACTTCTCTATCGCCTCTTTCCACAGATGTAGTCAGTCTGATTCCTGTGTATTCCATCTAGTGAAGTCCATGTGTATAGTCATCACTTATGTTGTTGAAGAAAAGGTATTAGCAATAAATAAGTCATTGGTCTTTCAAAATTCTATCACACAATCTCCAGCATTATTTCTATCACCAAGGCCGTATTTTCTAACTATCGGTAACTCTTCATTTCCAACTTTTGCATTCCAGTCACCAGTGATAATCAACACATCTTGATTGCATGCTTGATCAATTTCAGACTGCAGAAGTTGGCAAAAACCTTGAATATCCTCATCTTTGGCTTTGGTGGTTGGTGTGTAATTTTGGATAATAGTATTATTAACTGGTCTTCCTTGTAGGTGTATGGATATTATCCTATCACTGACAGGATTGTACTTCAGGAGAGATCTTGAAACACTCATTGTGATGATGAATGCCACACCTTTCCTCTTCAATTTCTTATTCCTGGCATAGTAGATCATATGGTTGTCTGATTCAAAATGGCCAAAACCAGTCTGCTTCAGCTCACTAACGCCTAGGATATCAATCTTTATGCATTCCAATTCATTTTGACAACTTCCAGTTTTCCTAGATTCGTACACACTTCATAACATTCCATGTTCTGATTATTATTGGATATTTGCATCTGTTTTTCCTCATCTGGAGTTGTGCCACATCAGCCAGTGGAGGTCCTGAAAGCTTTCCTCTACTCATATTGTTAAGATCATCTCTACTCTGAGGAGTCAGCTCTTCCCCAGTCAAATTTTGAGTGCCTTCCAACTGATGGGCTCGTCTTCCAGCACTATGTTGGACAATGTCTCAGGGCTGTTTATAACGTTTTCCAGTAATACATCAGACAGTGTTTCACTGTTATTCATAAGCCTTTCAATGGCCAATTCTTTGAGAAGTGGATGGCCTCTTCCTTCTTCTGAGTCTGTCTAAGCCTAGAAGCTCCACTGAAACCTCTCCACCATGGCTGGCTATTTACAACACAGTGGCATAACCCCCAGCCTCACAGCAACACGTAAGCCACCACAGGACCACAAAATGACAGACAAGTTCATCTCCCTTAGTTGTTCCTAATCCCTCTGTACCTGCCTACCTCAGGCACCAGCCTTAATATAGAACCATGTCCAAGTGAAAAGCAGCCTTCAAGCCCCAGGCTGCCTACCTCAGGCCCTGGTCTTAACATAGAGCTACACCCAAGTGAAAAGCAGCCTCCAAGCCCTAGGCCCACCTACCTCAGTCCTCGGCCTTGAAAAACAGCCACACCCAAGTGAAAAGTAGCCTCCAAGTCTCCGGTCTGCCTACCTCAGGCCCCTGTCTTAATACAAAGCCACACCCAAGCAAAAAGCAGCCTCCAAGCCCCTAGCCTGCCTACCTCAGGCCCCTGCCTTAATATAGAGCCATACCCAAGCCTCCAAGCCCTGGGCCTGCCTACCGCAGGCCCTGCCTTAGTATAGAGCCACACCCAATTGAAAAGCAGCCCCCAAGCCCCTGGCCTGCTTACCTCAGGCCCTGGCCTTAATGTAGAGCCACCCCCAAGCGAAAAGCTGCCTCTAAGTCCTGGGTCACTTCAGGATAGATCTTGAACTGTTCTTTTTGACAGTGAATGTGACATCATTACTTTTCAATTTGTTATTCCTCATGCGATAGTGAAGGTTGTGTGTCAATTGGGCTGGACCATGATTCTATGTGGTTTAAGCAGTTGTGATGTAGTCACGCCCCATGAAGAGATCTGATATAACATAATCACCTCCATGATGAGATATGCTATGAGCAGCCAATCAGTTGAAGAGGGTGTGGCCTGTTTCCAATATATAGATATGGACATCCTGGGAAAATTCTGGGGCTTTTTGCTGGATCTGGATCCTGCATCTAGTTCATCATCATCCAGTTCCTGGAGCTGAATCAATGGTCTACCATATTGCCTGACAATCATGGGATTGTTACCTTCATAGCCTGTGAGCCAACAATCTGCCATTTTACCTGGTGATTTTGGATTCATCATCCTCTGAGTCAGCAGCCTGCTATACAGCCTGCTGATCTTGGGTTTGTCAGCCCCTGCAGCTGCGTGAGTAAGGAGAAGCTTGCAGCTTGAGGTATGACCCATGAAGTTGGGACTGGCAGTATTTACAACTGTGTAAGGCATTTCCCTGAGATAAATTTCTCTCTCTCTCTCTCTCTCTATATATATAGGCTTCACAGGTTTTACTTCCCTAGAGAACACAGCCTAAGACACCTGGCACAGTAGACCATGTTGCCGTTGTTAGGTGCCACTGAGTCAGTTCTGACTCATAGTGAATCTTGTGTACAACAGTACTAAACACTGCTGGTCCTGCACCATCCTCACAGTCATGCTTGAGCCCATCATTGCAGCCACTGTGTCAATCCATTTTGTTGAGGGTCTTCTCCCTTTTTGCTGACCCTCCACTTTACCCAGTATGATATCCTTCTCCGGGTACTAGTCCCTTCTAACAACATCACAAAAGTATGAAAGACAAAGTCTAGCCATTCTTACTTCTAAACAATATTCTAGCTGTACTTCTTCCAAGACAGATTTGTTCTTTCTACTGGTGGGTTTGAACTGCTTATCTTTAGTACTCAGTTAGCAGCTGAGTACTTAAGCACTGTACCACCAGGGTTCCTCCTTTCAAACATAAACACTTAAACATAATGAAAACAGAAAGGTTAGTGCAAAATAAATAAATAAATAAAAAGGTGGAGAATGCTGATGACAGTGAGCTACCAGATCAGACAGAGATGGCAGTGGTAGACGAAATCCTGAAGTAACTTCAGAGCCAGAGGAGAGAGCAGGGAATCATGACAGTGAACATGGAGGGCATTCCCATCAAGGGCACCATGGACAATTTCACCATCATACAGTAGCCAACTTCATCCTGAAGGCATGGAGCACCATGAATGAAAGTGATCCCCAGAATGACCTCACCTTCCTTTGAATTTGCGTCAAGAAAAATGAAATTATGATTGCGCCAGATAAAGACTATTTCCTGATTATGATTCAGAATCTAACTGAATAAGCCACTCTCTTGGTTCCCTGTGTTATTCTTTAATTTAATGCAACTCACCACCAGTGGAAATCACCTTAGAGACCACTTGTACCAATCTAGTGGCCAAGGGTGGGCTGGCTGCTCCACCCACCTCACAAAAGGAATCCCTCTGCTGCGCCAACCACTTCTGAGTTCCCAGGCCTAGTGCCTCCTCCCTCCAGGGGGACCTCTCTTTCTGATCACTTCTGGGGTTTGAAGCAACACCTTGTGAGAAGTCCACATCCAGCTTCTTTCTGACCTTCAGTTTGCTTTGTTGCCCTTGGAAAAGTTACTTGACAAAAAACCCCCAAATGCTTTTTAAAAACGTTAGAATTAAAGCATATTTAAGTAGTGATCTCATTCACTATTTTACTAATTGTTTTTCTCTTTTGATCCTTAGACTGAGTTTGGTCTTGAGAGTTTCTACTTTTCTAAACCCACAGCAGAAACTAGTTTGATAAATTGGAATTGGAGATGCAAGAAAATCTCCTATCTTGTACTGTAAGTATTTAAAGGGTCAGAGAAATATTTTGATGAATCCAAAGAAAAAAATCTTGAGAAAAAAGCCTCAAAGTAAATGTGCAAACATCTTCTCAGGGGTAAGCACCTAACTAGTCAAAACTGGAAAAGATTTTGTTAGTTTTTCCATTTGCAAATATTCCCAAACCATAGCACAAAGAGGAATATTCTGTTTAGATATTCCAACTGATAGGAAATTAAATAAAAGATTCTAGCATTTAATTGGAAGATGACAGTTTTTCTTACTTAAAGTATTAGACATAGCTGAGCTGAATAAAAGGAGACAGAAATATTTCTAACTTTTATTAAAACAAGCTAAAGGCATATTCAGGGTAAGTTAGATATATAAATACAAAGTCACCATAGTAATCAATTTAGGTTTTCTAAATATTGTAAGCTACATTAAAACAAAAACCTAAAATATTATATATATTTCAGGAGGAATGGCTACCCTGACATGATATAACTAAAACTGTGTTGTAATGAATTGTTTCTAGTAGTTTAAATTATCTTTATGTTACTTATAAAAGTCTAATTAACATGTAACTACAATTTCATGTGATTTGAAATAGACCTGCTTCTATACAAATATGTTGTACTATCATAAGTGGATACATAGCATCTTCATTGTGACAATGTTTGGAGATATGGTCAGTGACTAGTATTCACAACAGAAAAGAAAAAATTGCCACTTTAAAATTACAAACCATTTATCTGTCTGTTGAGTAGGATAACCAGTTTTCAGCTTGAGTAAATTATAGTTGTAAATAAAAAGTTGACTGAGCCCAAGTCCCTGCTGCTGAAAATAAAAAAGTTGACTGAGCCTGAGTCTCTGCTACTGACATATAAGATGTGCATAATTCACATATATTTATAGAAGTGCATTAAGTTGTAATTTATTGAAACTACTAAAGGTTTTACCAAAATTAGAAATTTATTCTTTTTTGCTTTGATGGATATCCAAAAATAATATTTCATAGTATAGGTATCATTTCCATGCTAATTACTTAGATTAAAACATGAAAGAGTGATTACATATTTACTCTGTATTTTAAATGCACACTGATTTTATTAACATTAGTTAAAATACAGTGATAATTAACTTTGTTGTTGTTGTTGTTATGTGCTGTCAAGTTGGACCCGACTCATAGCGACCCCTCCTTGGGTTTCCAAGGCAGTATCACTACAGAAGTAGATTGTCCCATCTTCCTTCCGAGGAGTGGCTGGTGGGTTTGAACCGCCAGCCTTCTGGTTAGCAGTCAAGTACTTTAGGCACTATGCTACCAGAGCTCCTTAGAATTCAATTTTGTTTATAAAAGTTAAACTCTGTTAGTTGTCTGTAAACTATCACTGAATTGGTAGAACTAGTAGGGAATAGTTGGGTATGTATCTAAGTGAGAATAAAAGAAAGCAAGAGAGACATTAGTGAGAAAGGGAAAGAGAGAGATCTAGATCAGGCTAGATCGTAAACACCAACATATTATGATGGTATTGTTAATGAAAAATAATCTGTAGAAAGCCTCTTCTTTTGAGAGATAGGTCCTGGACACAAACACTATGTACTATGGAAAAGCATAGAAATTAAGAGTTGAAGGGGAATCTTAGAACTCATCTCATTTATCTATGCTTGTATTTCACAAATGAGAAAATGAAGGCACAGAAAAGCTACATGTTGTGCTAAGCCTATACAGGAGTGGTTTCTAGTGTTTTATGTTCTAGGCCAGATGATCTTTCTTTTATTCTCTAAACTCCACTCTTAAAGACTTTGTCTTCTACAAAAACGGAGCTGTTGGATTAATAATTTCAATAGAAAAACAAATGTATACTGAGAATATTACTTAGAGTGGAATTTTATCATTATGCCTCAATTACATGCATTAAAAATCTATATATTTGTAAAGCTAATGCCTTACACTGACACCCTAATTTTTAAAAGATATTTCTGTTTGTGGACTTCTAGTATCACTCTTGTGATGGTATAGTTTGACTAAAACATTAGTTTTTGAGAATTCTGTGCCACTCAGGCACAGAAATGGAAATCACTGATGATGACAAATGACTAAGAAAGTGCCATTTTTTGTGTGTGTGATTTTTATGGCAGGTAAGCAGTTGCTATAAGTCTGAATTGACTTGATGGCAGTGGTTTGGTTTTTGGTTTTAAGTTAAAAGAGCACACAGTATCTCCAGAATTGAAAATAGTTTCAAAATAATAACTTATTAATTTTCTATGTCTTATAGTTTGGGAAATATGCAAAGCAATGAAGAGCAGTGAAACACCTAATTCAGAAGATGAAAAATCTAGTTTCTGTTTCATCTCTTCATTCCCTGCCTGCGAGCGTTGTTTTTACCCTTTATTCAATCATTTCCTTAATCCAAAGGATTTAAAGCCTTTTGAACACAACTTTTTCATGACTCTAAACCAAAAACCATGGAGTTGATTCCAACTCACAGTGACCCCCACTGGGTTTCTAAGGCTGTAAATCTTTACAGAAGCAGACTGCCTCATTTTTCTTCCACTGAGCTGCTGGTGGATTTGAACCACTGACCTTTTGGTTTGCAGCCACATGCCTTAATCACTATACCACCAGAGCTCCTTTTTATGACTCAGTCTAGTTAAAATCATCTGCAAAAAATATGACCCCTTAGAAGGGCTTTGTGGTTAGGGGAAGTTGGAACAACGACATTCAAATATAACTAAAACAGAAATAGGAGAGCAAAGACAGAGTCCAAGCAAATAGGCTTACAGGGCACTGCAGGTCTAATTAAATGTCATTTCTATGATGTATCTTCTTCTCTGAAGAAGTAGCAAGAGCTCTAAGAAGTCTGCACTTTTAATGGTCTGTCAGAAACCAAAACCAAACCAAACTCACTGCCATGAAGTCGATTCCGACTCACAGTGACCCCCACTGGGTTTCCAAGGATGTAAATCTTTATGGAAGCAGACTGTCTCATCTTTCTTTCATGGGGCTGCTGGTAGGTTTGAACCACCAACATTCTGGTTAGAGGCCAAATGCCTTAATCACTACACCACCAGAATTTCTTAACAGTCTTTAAAGAGCTCTGCAGAAAGGAAAAAAAGAAGAAGGAAAAAAAACCATTCCTGAGACTGAGTATGAAAAGACTGAGGAAAGCAGGGCAAAGAGGGATCACAGAAGTGGAACACAGAGGAGTGCTCAGGTGAGACACTCATCAAGATGGTGCAGTGTTGGGGCGGCACCAGAAAGAGTTATATGAATAAGTTACATAAACAGCTGGAATGCTGGCAAGGGTGACACAAGACCCTGGTAGGCCAGAAACATACATGATCCTAGAGACATACATGGTGACAGCATCAAGTGAGCTTCTGTGAAGAGGCTGGGCTGAGACGATTTGTTGGGGATGAGCTTTACCAAAGTCCTTACTTCATTTGGTCACTAGACCCCTGAAGAAGTGCATCTTCCTGTGGCTGAGAAGAATTTAGGTTGTATGAAGAGGAGAAATGTATATTTGGAATAGAGAAGAGTTGCGGCTTGAGATTTGTGTCTGTTAGTGAAACAGTCAGCAGCAATACTACGGGGCCTGGGTCACCCAGGGAAAGTTAAACATGAGAATGTCATCAGAAGATTATTTTTCTTCATGGTAATGTGACTATATCAGAATGTTTTTCTAAGCATTAGATGCTTTCTCCTTTCCTCTCCCTAGGGATACCTAAATGATGAATTTGTCTGAGGAAAGCAATTGAGAAAGAGAACTGTTAGTTTGGATCAATTTCTTAAATGTAAGCAAAAATAAGGAAAGGCAGTCACTGCCAATCCCTGCCCAAAACTCCACTGTTGTCTGAAGCACAATTCCAAGCAAAATGGGGGATGGAATCTTGTGCTGGCTTACTTTCTTCACATGTGTGTGTGTGTGTGTGTGTGTGTATTGGAGCAGCACGAGCAGCTTAAAGAAGGCTTAAATGAAGGGAAAAAAAAACACTAAGAAAGCAGAAAAGACATATTTTTCTATTTCTAATTTTTCTTGTACCTTTCTAACATACATGTATTTCTTGATACCTTCTGACAGGCATTATCTTATTACAAATGCACGAAACACATGGGAAGAAGAAATTCTTGAAGATAAGAAGACCCTATAGCTTCTATCCATACTACCTAAGGATGTTAAATGGCTAAGTAAGGTCGTTTACAATGTCTTCCAAGTGAGTAAGAAACTATTCATTAGAGGCTCTAAAGGGATGCTCCCAAGTAACATAAGGAGATTTTCTGGAAGTTTATATAAAAAACCAAACTCACTGCCTTGGAGTCAGATCCGACTCACAGCGACCCCTCCTTGGATTTCCAAGGTGGTATCACTATGGAAGTAGATTGCCCAGACTTCCTTCTGAGGAGTGGCTGGTGGAATTGAACCACCAACTTTCTGGTTAGCAGTCAAATGCCTTAGGCACTATGCCAGCAGAGCTCCATGTTTGTAAATGTCCGGACAACTAAAATAGCCTTTCAGACAAGAACATAGAGTGTCCTCCAATTTATGCATAACTGTCAGTGGCAGACACAAGTAATTTCTAGAATAACGTGTAGTTGCAAAATCTGACAACATTCAGATGAGTACGCCAGACCAAGCAGCACAGAAAAGTTAATGAAAAACTCTTCATATGTACTGATAGGAACATCATTGTTTCTTGCTTTTGTGCCAGACAGTGACAGTCAGCTTGTGCTATGATTGTACCTGAGTTCCTTGTTAGCAAGCTAAAAGTACTTCCAAACATTCTGTATTAATTTCAGATGTTCATGATAAATGGCATCTACTTTGATGCTTCAACATTTGCATATACATACTACTGTTGCTGTGTGCTACTGAGTAGATTCTGACTCACAGCAATTCCACGTGACAGAGCAGACCTGCCCCGTAGGGTTTTCTAAGCTGTAATCTTTACAGAAGCACACACACACACACGTATGCCAGTTCACATTAGGGTGTTTTCCCAATGTAAACTTGTTTATTTGCTTCGTTTTTGTAAGAGACACAAAGTGAAATTAACTGAAAGATAACCTTCCTGCTCTTATAGGCCTTTACAAATCTGACCTGATTATGATGCACTAGTTGAGGGTTGCGTAAGTTCATGGTGACTATGGTTGCAAGTGTTTAGAAGAAAGTACTGACAATGAACCATTTAGAAAATACACCCAGGAGAAAGGGTTTAGGGATTAGAATGATTTAGCTGGAAGGAGAAATGGATAAAGAACCATGCTGTTTCAAAGGAACACCATTACAGTCAGCAGTCAATTACCAAGGGTGTTATTGTCATGGAGGGTAGTAAGTCCCTGTAGTTTGTCCAGTATTTGTTATGTAATATACGGAATCTTCTCTAGCTAGCTTTCAAAATAGAATAATCAATGTCTTATGAGTCTGGCCTGGGATCAGGGGATAAACCTAGATGACCTTTCAAGATTCCCTTCCTACACCATATAAAAACAATAAAATACCAGCATTACTCAACAGACTTGTTACAGTAAAAGTGCATTGAAATGCAGAAACATAATGTCATCCTTACATGAACAGCTCGGTAGCCTATTTGATATTGCTTTCAGACATTAAGTGGTAAGCTGAAGCAAGATGATATATGTAAACCTTTGCAATAAATCAAAAGATAAGCCCACAAATTCTCAACTAAAATTGCCTTAGGAGGGCCTGATGAAATTGAAAATGTCTCCTCCATATGTGTAGCTTCAGACTTTATAACGTTTAAAGAAAATGTTCTAAAAGAAAAAGTTGGCATGTAAAAAGCACAGGGGAAGGAATCAGCAATGATCAGAGCAAAAACAATTCTAGAAGGCATCTTAATTTTCATATGGCTCATTTGCATTTAAAACACTGAGAATTCCTATCACACTTGTACAAAAATGTGTACATATTAAATTACTTTCCACTTGAAAGAACATTTTCCTAAATGTTTGGAAGATGATCAAATTTTAACTGGAGGACTTGTTTTCTTCCATCAGGTGTGGGGGAGATGTGGCTTCCTGGTATGAGAGGCAACAGTTGATTCTAATAGTAGAACAAGACAAAAATAAGAAAGTAAATAGAAAACAATTCTCATTTGTACAGTTTGATTTAAAAGTGTTAAAATAAAAAGGATACATATGGTACAAAGATGTCAAAAGACATCAATTTTTAAATTAAGCAGTTTATGCTTCCAAAAATTGTGATCTTCTGATACATGCATATTAGCTTCCATTACTTATCCTAGGATTCTCATGCATGTACTATGATTTACTTCAATACACTCATTTCCAAATTACTAATCAGTTTTAAAAAGATAAATACCTGCCAACTAATAAAGAATAATTCCATGAGTCTAAACACTATCCATCTCAAATTTCTAATAACAGCTAAGATACTGACAGAACAGCAAAGATTAAAAAACCCCATACCTATCAACTTCAAACAATATTTAGTCTTAAGAAAATTATTAGTCATCCACCCAGAGATCTAGAAGCTGGGCTCTAGGTAGAAGTTCAAACTCACAAAATGAAAATTACACTGAATATAAAGACTTTTCCTGCAATTATCTGGTTTATTTTCTGAAAAGGTAGAATGTCTAGGAATGAGGTGCTTCAGAAAGAAACCAGAACCTGAAAACCATCCCTGTCTTTCTCTTGGTCTTGCTCTCTGGGAACTTCACCTGAAGGAGGGAGACAGTTAGGTATGGTTTCACGGGTAAGTGCTATAGCGGGGTCTATTGTATAAGGTAGACGGGATGCATCTTATTGAGTACAGACAACCTGACATAATCTTTGTAAACTAGATTACCTATGTGCATGCTACTCTTTGGGCTTCTTTCTTTCCGCTGTCCCTGGGTCTTTTGATAGGTCTTGTGTTGAGTTATTGATCCGCATCAGCTGGGCTTCAGGATATTAAGGAAAGAGTCCCCTTGGTCTGTATTGATTGGGGTGTTAAGGAGAGAGCAGCACCCCCTCACCCCCAAGGCTAGTGTGCTGAGAGATTCCCAAGTGGAGAATCAATCAATTATGGTGCAGCAGCGCCACTGTCCACTCTCCTTGTGCAGATTCACCCTCCATGGCCAAAGCATCTCCAGGGAAGTCTGCCTTTCAAGGCCAAAGTGGGGAATCTCTTGGGATGTTTTTTAAGGGATGAATGTTTTACACACAATTCATACTGTATTTAAAATTGCTGTGCCAGACTTACTGGAACAAACCTAAATCTTTCATTATTCAAGAAAGCTGTATTGGGTTTGACTTGCAAACACTTAATGTGACTTTTACAGTAAAAGGCAAAATGGCCTATGCAATAAGGATTAGGATAGCCATTGATTTTGGATACATGGAGATAATCTTCACATTTCATCTTATTGATTTGATCGTTTCCCTCCAACAAACTTCTATATCAACTATTAACAGGATTTTTTTTAAAAGACTCTTTTCTTGCTTTTGTAGACATGCCAAGAAGAAGAAAAATGACCAAATATAGATCAAAGGTAGAAGATTAAGGAAACATTAAATGTAATGACTGTCGGTTTCTGATAAATTGACAATTACCTTCCTGGTTTATTAATAAGCAATGTTCATCCATTTGTTTATTCATTTGAATAATATTTATTGAGTACCTTCTATGTGTCAGATATTGTTTTACGTGCTGGAGATACATGGCGAGAAAAACCTCAACAAATCTGCTTTCATGGAGTTATGTTTTAACTTCAAAGTTTCGTGAAACCAAGTGAAGGATAAAAACCAAAACACCCATTGCTATGGAATCAATTCCAACTCATAGCTACCCTAGGACAGAGTAGGGCTCCCCATAGGGTTTCTAATGCTGTAAATCTTTATAGAAGCAGACTGCTTCATCTTTCTTCCAAGGAGTGACTGGTGGATTCAAACTGCAGACCTTTTGGTTAGCAGCTGAATGAGCAATGACTACACCAGTACAGATCCTAGAGTGAAGCACAGTCGCCTAATAAACTGCAGAATCAATGCTTGTCATCTCTTCACAGTACTATTCTGCAGTATTGGCTCACTTTAGGATAGGATTGGTTTCAGATGTCTGAGTTTCATCCCTTTATATCCTAGGAAAGGCAGACTTAGGTGTCAGCCATTTGGTGAGAAGATGGAAGAGTCACGTTTCCTTTATTACATATCTGGAGGCTATATAAAGATAGCCGGATTCCACTGGAAGGCTGGGAAGATTCAGTCCTGTTGTCATCAGGGTTTTATTGTATAAAGTTGTGCTTTCGGTACACAATCTGGCAGATGGTATGTCCAATGCAGTGTAATGAAAGAGTGGTGCAATAATTTGTTTCAAGTGCATTAGGAATAAGATTTTGCAACAATCTGGATATTTGGATAATTCTTTAGTTTTATTACACCGAATACCAATACTTAGTAAGAGAAACAAAAACATCTAAAGCAATACAATGAAAAGGTCTTGGTGTCCACCTCATCTCCCTTTGAAAGGGAGATGGGAAAAAGGAGGGGAAAAAAAGAATCATTTTATGGTACTTTAACTTTCGAAGAGAAGTACCTGCTGACGTCTTCTGTTTCTTCCCTCATTACGGGCTTTTCTTTTTATATGGTCCTCTCTAAAAGAGTCAAAGTAAGGGCTCTCCAGGAGTTGGGCACAGGTTAATCTGTCATCTGGATTCATCTTCAGACACCCCTTTGGAAAAATAGAAAAACAAAGGAGATATTAAGAGAGAGGCCTATTATGTTACTTTGTCTAAAAATCTCTGAAGGATAATTCAGTAGAGCAAATATGAGTTTAGAAAATATTCATATTTGTATTATTAAGTACTAGGAACTCATTAGGTGCTCTGGTGGTGTAGTAGTTAAGGCATTTGGCTGCTAACCAAAAGGCTGGTGGTTTGAATCCACCTGCCACTCTGTGGAAGAAAGATGAGGCAGTCTGTTTCTGTGAAGATTTATAGCCTCCGAAACCCAATGGGGGTTGCTATGAGTTGGAACCAACTCAAAGGCAGTGAGCTTGGTTTTGGTTTGGAGAAACTTGTAAATAGCTAGGATTGCTCTTCTTTTGCCACTTCAGTCTTTACAGAATAGAACTGATTAACATTTCACGCCTCTGGAAGTGGTGGACGTATAGATCATGCATTTATATCAATGACATCTCTTCATTGCTTGTCAAAGCAAACTCTTTGTAGTCATTTTCAAAGTGTAGTCCCCAAATTACTAGCATCAGGATAACCAAGAACTTGCTAGAAAAGGAAGTTCATGTGTCCTACCTAAAACCTACTGAAACAGAAACCTGGGTGGGGCCTTGCAGTCTGTGTTTAGCAAGCCCTCCAAGGGATTAAGGTGCATGTTCAAATTTGAGAAATGACTGGAGATGGCAAAGAGATGTAGTGTAAGCCTCAGTAATGAGAAAGAATCTAAAATGGGGATAATTGGAATATGTATTCATAAAAGAAGAACTAGCAGCAAAAAGGAAAGCACAGCATTATGGTCCTTTTTATTAGAGGCCATTACAAGCCTCTAATTCTGCCCCTGAAAGTTGGAAGGACTATGGCAGCAGAGGCATCAGATATAGTACTGACAAGAGACATTTTCTCTGTGAAGCCCTGATACTCTTTGGCCAGTCCTCAGTGGAACTGTTATAATAACCTATAAGCTCTAATTCCATATCTGTAAATCCAATGGTATTTTTGAGTTCTCATCTAAAGAGCACAGGCAACACAGCAAGGTACAAATGAGACCCCTTCCTAAGTGTGCCTTTAAGTCAAATTTGTAGGTAAGTCAGAACAGGTGTGTACAGTTTTTATTTAGGCTTACTTTAGTGCAGGAAAAGGAACTCTGGTGGTACAGTGGTGTGGTAGTTCAAAAGTTGTGTGCCAACTTGGCTGGGCCATGATTTTGAGTGGCTTGACAGGAGGATGTAGTTATTCCTCATGATGAGATTGTATGTGGTCTAATCACCTCTGTGGTAGTTAAAGTTATATGTCAGCTTGGCTTGGCCTGGTTGAGTGGCTGGGCAGCTGGTGGTAGTTATTCCCCATGATGAGACTGGCAATCAACTCCATGGTAGACTCTGCCTCAAGCAGCTGAGTAGCTGCTTTAGGGATGTGGTTTGTTTCCTGTATACAAGGAGAAGCTCTGGGAATAGTCTATAGCTTTTTGGCATGCTTGGACCCTGCATATAGCCAAGTTGTCATTCAGCAGCCTGACGTGTTTTGCCGATCTTGGGACTTTTAATAGACTTGAATCAGTGGCCTGCTGTGTGGTTTGTTAGTTTTGGGACTGTGCCTTTTTACTTGTCGACCTTGGGTTTGTCAGCCTCAGCAACCAGCAGTTTCCTGAGTGAAGAGAAGCCTCCAGTTTCTGTGGGCTTGGAGCAAGATGCAGAGCTAAAGCCCAAGATTGAGGGCTTTACCCAGTTCCTAGAGCCTGGCACTCTGAAGTCCGATTTCTAGCCTCCAAACCTTTAAGAGAATAAACTCTTGTTTGTTAAAACCATCCCATTTGTGGTATTTTCTGTTAGAGCAGCACAGAGGTAACCAAAACAACCTCCATGGGGAATGTGCTAGGGCAGCTATTCAGTTGAAGGGGAGTTGCCTCTGGGGGTGTGGCCTGCTTCCAATATATATGAAAAAACTTTTGGAAAGTTTTATAGCTTTTTGCTCAGTTTGGATCCTGTATTTGGCCCATGATCATCTTCAGTTCCTGGACTTAAACCAGGGACCTGCCATGTTGCATGTTGATCTTGGGATTGTTGCCTCCGCAGTCCATGAGCCAACAATCAGCTGTTTTGCCTGCCAATCTCAGATTTATCAGGCTCAGCAGCCAGCAGCTTCATGAGTCAAAAGACATCTCCAGCTTGCTCCAGTAGGCCTACAAGGCAGAGCTGAAGCCCGAGGTTGAGGGACATCCACCCAGAATCCAGAAAGAGAATGTCTTCCCTTACAGCTGGCACTCTGAACTCAGACTTCTAGCCTCCTAAACTGCAAGAGAATGATGCCATCTGCTTGTGGTATTTTCGGTTATAGCAGTGCTAGAAAACTAAGACAAGCAGTTAAGGCATCAGCTGCTAACCAAAAAGTTGGTCATTCAAATCCACCAATTGTTCTGTAGGGGAAAGATGAGGCAATCTGCTTCCATAATTATTACAGCCTTGGACACCCAATGGGGCAGTTCTACTCTGTCCTTCAGGGTCACTACAGTTGGAATCAACTTGCTGGTAGTGGTTTTTTTGTTTTGTTTTCAAAGCCTTTTCCAGGATTTCAAAGCTGCTCATACAACAAATGAAGAATTTTTTGCTAGTAGGGGTCTGTTCAGTTGTTTCAAAGTGAGAGCAAATTTATATAACATTAAAGGGCAAGTACAAGTTGTCTTTCAGTCAGACATCTGTAACCTGGGGACTTACTGTATTAGATACAACTGACCACATCCTCCTTCTTCAAACTCTCTCTTGGCTTTCTGATAATTCATTTTCCTTCTTCTTACCTCCTGGGCCACTCTTTTTCAAACCAGCCTTTGCCAGTTTACCTCTTTCTCCACACCAGTTTTGTGGAATCCTCAAGGCTCCATCCTAGGTCTCCTTTCTTCTCATCTGTTCTTGATTTCTAACCAATATCATTGATGCCCATGACTTCAATGATCAAGGTTTCCCAGAGACTTCCACATGTATATTTCTAGTCCAGACCTCTCATCTGAACTCTAGACCCACATACACAACTGTCTGCTTGACATCTCTGCTTAGTTTTAAGGACACTTCATCCTCAACCCCTTCCCCTACTTCACTTCCCACACCTCAATCATAACCAAGTCCTATCAGTTTTAGTGCCACATATATCTCAAAATTTATTCACTTTCTTGAATGGGCTTTCAATCTACTGAAATATAGTCCGTTACTCAATGCCACTGGTTTTTATCTTAAAGAACATTTTTAGATCCTAAGAAGATGCTGCTAATGCTGAGCTGTTTCAATGTTGCTTCCTGATAGGTGTGCTCCTGATCTGGAAGATGTCTAGAAGGTGAGGAGTGAGAAATTGTAACTGCAAAGCTGAGGTCAGGATCCTTTTCTTGAAACTTCATATTTCACAGAATGATCTGGAATACAAGCTCTACTAGTCTACAATAATTTTCTTGATGATCCCATCAAACAGATATGAAAGGATGGTTGTAACTATAGGAGCAAGTGAGAAATAATAAAGACTGTGACCATTATCTCACTTTAAGTCTAATAAAGGGAACCCAACAGATCTATATTGTCACTATATGCCATCACTGTCTTTGGTACAGTCATCAGCCAACACTTCACTCACCTGAGAAGCTCCCTGCATAGATTATGGCTCAGTGCTATGGGATAACCATATGTTGTAGCTGGTATGTTATTAAAGGCGACTCAATCACAATTAATGAAAGAGAGCCTTCTTTCATCTAACATAGGGCAGGAGTCTAGGTAACAGAGTGTGATCTATGGAACAGTACAATCTTTCACCCAATGTTCTGGTTACCTAATGCCACTCTGACAAGAATATACCATAAATGGGATGGCTTTAACAAACGGGATGGCTTTAACAAACGGGAGTTTATTCTCTTACAATTTGGAGGCTTTAAGTCCAAGTTCAAAGTGCCAGGCTCTAGGGGCTGGGTGAAAGCCCCTCAACCTTGGGGTCCAGCTCTGCCTCCTGCTC
>NW_006921718.1:3000553-3008767 GCF_000298275.1 Orycteropus afer afer | reverse complement strand
GAGAGAGAGAGACTTCTTTCTGCTTTTTATTAGAAATTGTCCTTTGTTTGATCATCTCGCTTGAGTTTGGTGTAGGGGCTACGTCTGGTGTCTCCATGGCTCTGACTTCTTGGTCTTCTAGCAATTTTAATTTAGAAATATTACTGCTGAAACTACTGAGGTTCCCTTAATTGTAATTATTTTACAGCTCCTTATTATTTTCAATGACTGTATCCTACCTTGGTGGTATTTGCCCTACTGTCAACCTCTTCTAAAGTTACCAGCTTCAATTATTACAATTTTCAATCAGTAACAGTTATAATTGATTTTGAAGTACCTTCATGAAATTCAAAGCCATGAGATGAGCACCTAAGAACTTTTCTTCAAGAGTTTCCTGGAATACAATGTAAAGAATTTCAATGTTACATCACAACAATGTAATGTATATTTTGAATGTATTAGTAACATGAACACTTTAGAGAAAGGACCCCTAGTAGGTTAGAGAATTCCTTCTAAAGTTTTTTAAAATCATGTTTTTATACATAATTTAAATGTTATAGTGTAAAGTTATGAAAGACATAGAACTGGAATTATTTTCTAAATTGCAAATGTCTTGCAATTGATACTGGGAACAGGCAGGTCCCAATGGACTCACCTGAAATCCTGTAACAGTACTATAATATCTGTGCATTATCTCTACTTACAGAGATGTATTGAGCATTGATGAAACTATGTAGGACAACATATAAAAGATTGCTACAGAAAGCAACAGAATAATAAGCACACAATTCAGAAAAGTATAGAGGAAATGGAAGGAAATTGAAGATGAACAAATGGGGAGGAGGAAGCTCCAAAGATAATGGTAACACTGTACTGCTTTAACTGTAGAGTAAGCACACATGAATGTGTTGTATTTCATTCTTAATTTATATACATGTTATATAAATATTCTTTTGATTTTAACATTTAGCCTTGTGTTCTATTCAATCTTTAAAAATTATAATAAATACTGTATAAATCAAGATATTATATGAAGATAATAGATTTTAAATGAACAGAGTATCTAGAGACAGTCGGGGCCATTTGAAGCTCAGATGTTCACCTGTGTCATAATCATGATCTGGCTTCACAGACTTTTTTCCCTATCTATATACCACTCAGCTCCAACACAGCTTGAGTGTGAACACACACCTCTTCTGGCAGTCCTTTCTACAGATAGATTTCTACAGGTAGACCATATGGAGTTTGAAAGGTCATGATCCAAACTGAGGTAACATACACAGGAAATCAATGTCTACAGAGAGTGAGAGAGACAAGTAGTCATTGATACATCCAGAAATAAAGGCAGAGACCACATTAAGAGAGCAACAGGTGATCACTGTGATCTGGAGTTTAACAAATACAATGAAGATCATTTTGTAGATCCTTTTTAGAACGCATTTTTCCCCCAAACTAAAGGACTACAGTAACACTGTTAATGAAAACAAACAAACAATTATTTAAGGGAAAGTTATCCTGGTGCTTTGACCAAAAGGATCAAATTTAGTAAAGAACTAAATCTATTCTTGGAATAGATAAGACAAGTAAAATTTTGAAGCATTCATCTGGTTCATTTTTATGTAGTTTTATAGTTTCTTTGATCTAGTATTAGTGTGTTATGAGGAAAACAGGAGCCAAAAGCACAAATATTAAAAAGCTAGCAATTAACCCTTTAAAAAAAAGTAGCAACATAACAATAAAATATCCAAAATAGAGCAATTTACCATGTCTTCTGGTTCAGGTATACTGATGCCATGGAAAAATTGGTTGCTTTTAAAGATTGATTGATGTCTTGGGATTAGTTTTCCTGTAATGTACAAACCACATAACTCACAATAATATAAGTAATAGTGCTTAAATGGTTAACTTCAGGGGTCCAGGTATGAAAGAAATATTGAGCCTGAGTGTTCCCTCCAGAATTGGGGGCAATGGCTCAGGTAGGTCAGTAATACCATATGACTCTCTTTGCCAAATGTGGTTTGGTACTCTGCTGTTGAAAGGTGAGGTGAGAAAATAATCTAAGGGCTTTACATACATTATCTCATTTAATCTGGTAACAAGCTCACAACAGTAGATGCTATTTTTAATCTCCACTGAATAGATGGGGAAAATGAGACTTAGAGAGGTTTGATAACTTGTCTAAGTTTATTCAGTGACAGACCCAGGATTCAAACTCAGGTCTGCCAAAGTGCATTATAAATTTCCACAATCATTTTAGGAAATCAATCAAACAACAATAGATTTGTAAGGTGTGGCCTGTAGTGTGGTCCGTATTTTTTAGGCTGAAGAATTCTCCAAAAGAATGTGTTGGAGCCAAATGGGAACTGAGTCAGGCTGCAGTAATTCTCTGGCCCAGCAGCCATGCCCACAGGAGAGTTAATGGGAAGGTATCATTTTCTGTGCATCCATGCTGCTGGCATGAACTACTGCTAATCTTTAGGTTATATTCTTTTCCAACCAGGTAGAGGGAGACAACATTGCAAAGAATGCTAACACATGATAGAAAGTTCATGAAAGAGACCCCTTGATTACTGTTTCTATTCTGCACTTAAATGGCTGTATGACTTTAGGCCCATCATGGAAGCTTCTTCAGCTTCAGTGTCCTCATTTGTGAAACAGGCACAATTAAAAATGTTATAATGCCCTGAACTGATTTTCCTTAAGACTTGAAAAGAGATGTGTATAAAAGTAATTCGTAAAGTCTTAAGTACTGTATAGAAGAGAAGTGTTAATATTATTTTAAACTCCAACAGCCATTCCTGATCAGGAAGTACAATCAGACTTCTAACCTCTAGGGCAGGAGTGTGAAACAATGGTCTGCAGGCCAAATCTGGCCCAGTGCCCTGTTTTTGTATGGCCTATGACCTAAGAATGGTTTTTACATTTTTAAGTGGTTAAAAAAAAAAAAGATTGAAAGAAGAAAAATATTTTGTGACATACAAAAATGATATGAAATACATATTTCAGAGTTTATAAAGTTTTATTGGAACACAGCCATGTTCATTTGTTTAAGTACTGTCCATGGCTGCTTTTGCACTGCAACAGCAGTTAAGTGCCTGCAAAAATAAGCTGCAAAACTTAAAATATTTACCATCTGGTCCTTTACAGAAAATGTTTGCTGACCCTTGCCCTGTAGTAAAGGGGGAAACCCTCTTTTACTGAGGACAGAAATTGCACTGGATCAAATCTCTCTTAAATTAAGCTGTGTTGTTGTTGTTGTTAGGGGCTGTAGAGTCATTTCTGACTCAGAGCGACCCCATGTACAGCAGAACAAAACACTGCCCAATCCCACACCAGCTCCATGATCCCTGCTATACATCATCGCAGCCACTGTGTCAACCTCAGGGATCCAGTTGAGGAGAGGGCACGCCCAAAGCAGCGGGGTGGGAGAGCGGGAAAAAGCGGATAATAAGCCAGGAACCAGGACAGAGGAGCAGACAGCCACAGGGATCCAGGTGAGGAGAGGGAACTCAGGCACGCCCAAAGCAGCCAGGCGGGAGAGCCAGAGAAAGGGGATAAAAAGCGAGGAACCTGGACAGAGGAGCAGTCAGCCACAGGGATTCAGGTGAAGAGAGGGAACTCAGGCATGCCCAAAGCAGCAGGGCGGGAGAGCCAGAAAAAGGGGATTAAAAACCAGGAACTCAGACAGAGGAGCAGTCAGCGGCAGGGATCCAGGTGAGGAGAGGGAACTCAGGCATGACCAAAGCAGCAGGCGGGAGAGCAGGAGAAAGGGGATTAAAAGCCAGGAACCCAGAGAGAGGAGCAGTCAGCCACAGGGATTCAGGTAAAGAGAGGGAACTCAGGCATGCCCAAAGCAGCAGGGTGGGACAGTGGAAGAGCAGGAGATAGGGAATTAAAAGGCCCAGGAATCTAGACAGAGGAGGAGTCAGTCAGCCTCAGGGACCCAGGTAAGGGTGGTATGAGAGGTTTCCAACAGGGAGACAAACTTGTCTGTCGGTTTGTCCTACTGTGGTGACATCTAGAAGTGAGTTTTGAGGCTAAGCCACTGGTGTTTCAAACCCAGCGGGATGCACATAGTGCACAGGTATCAGCCCAGCTTACAGACTGAGACAGATTAGGAAGAAGGAAGAGGCTGTCCACTTCTCAAAGATTTGGCCAGGGAAAACCTTATGAAATTAAGCTTTAGGCAGCTGATAAAAATACCCTATCTTAACACAATGTAGAAAGTAAATGTAGTTTATTCCATAGCTAATGGATTTTATGTGAAAAGCCATTTGAAAACTCTTCCCTGAGAGGAGTTATGGCTCTACATATTGAAGAAAGGACTGGGCTTTGGCTACAACCCAAAACCTGGAACCACCATCCTGAATAGCAATTTGGAGAAGCAAGAAAGCTCTTATTTTGCATTAAAATAATATACTATTACTCTTAACAATATAGCAACCCTGTAAGCCATAAAATAATTCATACCTAGTGTTCTGATTATCAGATAAAGTTGATCCACATCTGATTTTCCAGGCCAGAGTGGTTGGCCTGTTAGGAGCTCTCCAAAAACACAACCGATAGCCCACACATCGACTGAAGAACCATACTGAGTATCTCCCACAAGAAGTTCAGGAGCTCGGTACCATCTTGTAGCAACATAATCAGTATAGGCATCTCCTGGAACTGCAAATGCATCAGATCTGGTAAGCCACACTCTCCCAACACGTGAGCCAAGAGCAGGTCAGGCATTCAGGCAGGCTGCAAGAACTTGGTGGCATAGTGCCTAAGGCATTTGACTGTTAACCAGAAGGCTGGCAGTTCAAACCCACTAGCCACTCCTTGGAAGGAAGGTGGGCAATCTACTTCTGTAGTGATACTGCCTTGGCAATCCAAGGAGGGGTCACTATGAGTTGGATCGACTGGACGGCAGTGAGTTGGGTACTCCCAACAGTTAATTCAGGGAATCCCTCTCTCAGCAGTTATTGAGATAGTTAACTTTCAAAGGCATTTTAACTAGATAACATCAATATAAACCCAAACATCTGTGGGGATGGGGAATGAAAATTTCTGTAGTGTAACTTCAAGTCTAAACCAGCTAAACCAGCTATTGTTTAAATTCCCATTATTAACAGCAGGATGCTGGACAACTGCACTGATTTTTCTATCAAAATTTGTTACTTAGGACTCATTAAGACAGAGATCTCCACTTAGCTCCTTATGCTATGAGTCATGTGTGGAGTAGGTAGGCTGATGGCAGGGACTGAGTGCAACCTTCTGCACTGCCCCCCCCCCCCACTGCCCTACTGCCATAGATATAGACTGTCTGGGGCCAAAGCACTTGCCTCCTAAGTGGGTGGAAGCCAATCTCACAATCCCCACATGATGTGAAGGGGCAGAAGCCCAGCTTACCCCATTGTGGCTGAAAGTAGGTTGGTAAGATGATTTCATAGGCTTTTAACTGGCAAGAGTCAGATTTCATACAAGGACTTTACAAAGACTTGACAGAGGAGGGGCAGTTGGCAAGCCAGCAGCTAACAGAGATGGGGTAACAGGCATTTCTCCTTAGCAAAAGCTTTAGGTAGCCTGCAAGACTGCCACAAGGCAGCTCAAAAAACAGGAACTGCAGCTCCCATGAAAGAATAGTCCTCATAGAAGAGGAAGGAGGAATGCCTTTAGTTTACTCACCATTCTTTTATAAAATGATGTTTATATTTTAATTATAAAAATTAATAAATGTCAATAGAGGAAGTTTGGAAAAGAAAATAAGAAAGAAAATAATAATCACTGACAATTCTCACTACTCATAGGTTAAGTAAAATTTTAGTTTTTGAGACATTTTTTCAAAATAAAAATCATGTATAATCAATATAATCAAATCAAAGAAGGAAAATAAACCCAAGGTTTACCATACAAAGATAATTTGTTTTAATCTTTCAGTGACTTTCCAGTCTTTTTATTAACAGCATAAGTTTTTAAGTATTTTTGATCATGTTATACATATAATTGTGTGTCCTGATTTGTTTCATTTAATTATCTACATTTATTATGTTATTGGAGTCCCTGGGTGGCACAAATGGTCACTACTAACCACAAGGTTTGTGGTTCAATCCTACCCAGAGGTGCCTTGGAAGGCAAGTCTGGCCATCTGCTTCCTTAAGGTCAGAGCCTTGAAAATCCTATGGAGCAGCTCTACTCTGCACATTTGGGGTCACCATGAGTTGAAATCAGCTCGATGGCAACTAACAACAACCATATTACATAAACTCTTCATAAACTTGAGTTTAATGGCTGCATAATAGTCTACCAACTGGATGTACCATGATTTACTTTTACCTTTCCCAATATTCTGCCCTTATAAATAACACCGGATTGAAAACAAAGCAGGTTTTTTTCTATATTCAGGATTACTACTTTAGAATACATATCTATGAACTGAATTATGAGACTGAGATGTATAAACATTATATGTATATATTTCTTTAATTTTAAAAGTAGTATTTTTTATAGGAAATACAAAGAAGCAAGTGAAAATCACCTGCTACAGAGAGAAGGCCATATTAATGTTTTGGTGTGTTATTTTTCCTTCTAGTCTTTTATCAAAATTATACACACACACACACACATAATTGGGATCTGGCTATATATGCAATTTTATATACTTTTTTACTTAGTCCTACATTGTGAGCCTGAGTATTTTCACATGTTATTCAAATTCCTCAAAAATATGAATTTTAATGTATGATAATAAGTCAGAAATATTCTTTAGACATTTCCTTATTTCTGAACATTTAAGTTCTTTCTAATTCTTTCCCAGTAAGAAACTAGTCTACAGTGAACATTATGGTTTATTATTATTTGATATTAAAGGTTCAAAGGGTAGTTTTTAAAGTTTTTGGTACATATTAACAAACTGCTTTCCCAAGGATTTGTTCCAAACTCTGTTCCCACTAAAAACAATCTTGTGACTTTTGAGTAGTTACAACTTTAAAAATCTTTGCCAGCTTGATGAGTATTATTTTAATTTGCATTTCTTTGATATCAGTTAGGAGGAAGATTACTTTATATTTATTAGCCTTTTCTTCTCTGAATTGTCTGTTAACATCTTGCTAATATATTCCTAGTCAGAAGCTTAGTATTTTTTCTTAACAATTTATATGAACTCTTTTATGTCAAACTATTATTTATTAATTTTGAAATATTCTCTCTCATGATTATTTACTATAAAATTGTGTTCTCTGAGGGTATCTATATTATCTATCTACCCAAGATATATTTTAAGGCACTCTGGTGGTGCAGTGCCTAAGGCATTTGACTGCTGACCAAAAGGTTGGTGGTTTAAACCCAACAGCCCCTCCATGGAAGGAAAATGGGGCAATCTACTTCTGTAAAGATTTGCTGCAAAATATATTTTAGAGGAGCTTAAACTTTTTGGAGGATAAATCTATGAAGCCAATGCCTTTACTTTTTTACTTTCCCTTTTGCCTTTCTTATTGTAAATAACTGACAGTGATCCTAGTAATAACCCAAACCAGTATTTATAACTGAGCTTACATCTTGCTGAGTTTTTGCCAACCCCAGCAAGTTGGCAGTGCCTTAACACTGTTTTTATGTGTCAAAGAGTCAATTTTGACTCAAAATGATCCCATGTAATAGAGCAGAACTGCCTCATAGGGTTTTCCAAGCTGTCATCTTTACCAGAAGGAACCCTGGTTCAAACCCACAAACTGCTCCAAGGGAGACAAGACTTGGTGAACTGCTGATGTAAAGATTGTCAGGTATTTCTCCCACAGGGCTGCTAGGTGGGTTTGACCTACCAATCTTTCAGTTAGCAGCTGAGCACTTACCTGTTGTACCACCATGACTCTTGCCTTACACTACAGCTTTGTTTATAACAAGTATCGTGTTAGAAGATACCATTATTTAAATTGTCACAGTAGATTCACTATTAAGTAACTTTTGGAAGGGTTCATGCAATGAAAATTTCTGAGACAGATAACCCTAATTTTGAACTCAGCTTTAAGGTGGTCATTCAGAGAAGAATAACTACATTTCTTACAGAAAAAACTCAGCAAGAAACCAAGAATGCATATTCATGGAAAATTTTAATGGATTTATATTTTCAGAAGCACTGTCAGTTTAAGAAGGCTCTGGTAGCATGTGGATCATGACAAATTATGGATAACATTGAGAAGAATGGGAATTCCTGAGCACTTGATTGTACTCATGAGGAATCTGTACCTTGACCAGGAG
>NW_006921718.1:2999320-3000453 GCF_000298275.1 Orycteropus afer afer | reverse complement strand
ATTGCCAGTCTCATCATGGGGAATAACTACCCCCAGCTGCCCAGCCACTCAACCAGGCCCAGCCAAGTTGACATACAAATTTAACTACCACACCCAATTAGAGAATTGGGGTCTCAGTTCAATATTTATGAGTCTAAATTTAATAGTAAAGTAATAAATCTAGCTTCATCCAGAATCTTGTGCAGGTCAATAAAACACTTTACCTCTGGGAATGGGGGCAGGGACCTTGTCCTATACCTTGGAATTTTTATGCCCTGAAGTTGCCTCCAGGAAGATTTCTTTCTGATTAGTAGGGGAAGCAACCATAGGAAGGCTCTGGTCTCCATTTGAGAATGGATTGGGCTTGGAGTGCTTGACATCTTCCCTTCCCTTTGGAGGATTTGCTAAATTATAGGTGTGTCAGAACAAGCTATTAAGCACAGGTCAGAGAACTGTTCTTCCAGGAGAGGATCTTCATAGTGCTGGGTGAAGGCAGGTCAGAGCAGTAAGCCAGAATAGATGGTATTAGGTAGATTACATAGAGCAGTGGTAAAGGGAGTCTGAGGGTACAGAAGGTTTCAGGTCTAAGTACCAGAGAGGATTTAGACTTAAGCAATCCAGCACCCTGGACAGCACCCAGTAAGCTCAGCACTAGCACAAAGGCTGGTCAACAAAGGTTCTTCAGTTCTCCCCATCTTCTATACCAGATGAGTTTCAAACTGGGTTGCTCATCCTGATAACCATAGGGGATGTTTAAAGATATAGATTCCAAGTCCCCACTCATGGAGAATCTGCTTCTGTAAATCTGAGGTAAGACAGGTTAGACACTGGGATCTGTATTTTTTAGAAGGAAGCCCCCAGGTTGTTCTGATGAGTAGCCATGTTTGGAAATGACTGCTATAGATAAATACAAATTAACTGATAGGTAGGTACACTCACTGGTATCTCCATCCTCGTTTCCCTAAGAGTTTTTAGTACTCACATTGGAGGAAGGGCCACACTTTCTAATATGGCTTCAGGGGGTCAAGAATGACTGGCAGGCTGGTAGCCACAAGAGACTTCTTTCTGCTTTTTTGAAAAATGAAACAAGATTTGTACCTCACACCATACACAAAAACAAACTCCAGATGGATCAAACACTTAAATGTGAAACC
>NW_006921718.1:2992562-2994862 GCF_000298275.1 Orycteropus afer afer | reverse complement strand
ACGGTGGCTGCGATGATGGGCTCAAGTATAGCAGGGATTGTGGGGCTGGCGCGGGATCGGGCAGTGTTTCGTTCTGCTGTGCATGGGGTCGCTATGAATCGGAAACGACTTTACGACACTTAACAACAACAACAACAACTGGTAGCATGGCACTTGACTGCTAACCAGAAGGCTGGCGGTTCAAACCCACCAGCCACTCCCCAGAAGGAAGGTTGGGCAATCTACTTTTGTAATGATACCACCTTGGAAACCCAAGGAAGGGTCGTTATGAGTTGGGTCTGACTAGACAGCACATAATAACAACAATACCAGCCCATGAAGAAAAATTCCCAAAAGGAATATTTTATGAGGTAGTTTTTTTATCAACTTTTTTTTTATGTTCTTAGTGTTCATAATGGCATGTATTTGTGGGCTTTTTCATATATTTTTATGACCAAATTGGGTATTTTGGTCATATAAATTTCCAGGAAAAAAAAATGACATTACATCTATAGGAAGTACTGGATGACTATTAGCCACTTGTCTCCTATCTGTATTCCAGTAATTTTTCTATGTATTTCTTGTACATTTGAGATCATAGAGTATATGTAAGTTTTAGCTTTCCTTTTTCCCCTTTGCCATGTCTAAAATATTTTCCCAAGTCACTGAAAACTCTGTTCAACATAACTTTTGATGGCCACCTAACATTTTATGATATACATATATCATTATTTGCTTGATAATCCTCCAGTGTTTGTCCATGTCTCTTTTCAGCCCCATGGAACACAGTGTAATTATCATTATGATCTAATCATCTTATACCATAAAGAACAGGAACCTCAGAAAGCCTTTATCAGTTTTTGTTTTTGTCCAGTGCTTCCAAACACATTGTCACACCATCTGTACTGGGGTTACTAGGACATTAATTAAGTATACACCCATACTGTAACATGTGCATTGCTAATACATGTTTTTGCCTGCTTCAAAATTCTAGACTCAGGGAGAAATGATTATTTGTCCACCTTTCCTTACAGTTCCTCTGTTCCTGGGATAATTTCCAAGCTTAGTACTATTTCTGAATACTCATTTGTAGCATTCAGTTTACTCATCTAGTCTTATCAGCTCCATGATGTTTTCCAACCACTCTAGCCCACATGAGTATCTCCTTCCAGGGAACTGTCTGCACCTTTGCTTTAGGACTTTATTGCCAAGGATCTAGTTAAATGGAGTGGAGTTGAAGTGCAAACTAATGCATGGACTAAAAGGTTAAAGTGAGATTTTACTTTCTGAAGAATAACAAGATTCGACTTACAGCAACCCCTCCTTGGGTTTCTGAGGTAGTATCTCTACGGAAGTAGATTGCCCAATCTTCCTTCTGAGGAGTGGCTGGTGGGTTTGAACCACCACCCTTCTGGTTAGCAGTCAAATGCCTTACGCACTACGCCACCAGAGCTCCCAATATAGCATTTAGTATACATTATCTAAGTACAAATTCAAATGGTATTATTTCGTAATCATCTGAATTGGACAAAACTAAAGTAGAAAGTTGCTACTTACTTAGAATTCGGGCAAACCCAAAGTCACAGATCTTGATTATTCCTTGCTTAGTTATCAGAATATTTTCAGGTTTTACATCTCTGTGAATACACTGTAAGATAAATTTTGATTATTTCTCTGGGCTATCAAGAAGACAACGCTTAGTACACATCAACTATTAATTTTAAATGATGGATAAACAGTCTGGGAGATAAATTTACAAAGATGGGTTTCTTTCATTTTTCTAAAGGAAGGTTAACTGGCAAGCTTGAACTTGTAAATACTGTCATATCAAAAGGAAAAAATAAATCACCTGGAGATCTTGTTAAAACGCAGATTATGTTTCAGCAGGTCCGGGGTGGGCCGACAGTGTACATTTCTAAGGAGCTTCCAGGTGATCTCTAAGCAACGATACTTTGAGTAAAACCAAAAAACCCCAAACCCACGGCCATCAAGCTGATTCTGACTTATAGTGATCCTATAGGACACAGTAGTACTGCCACATAGGGTTTTCAAGGCTGTAAATCTGTATGGAAGCTGACTGCCTCATCTTTCTCCTGCAGAGTGGCTGATGAGTTCAAATCGCTGACCTTTTGGTTAGCAGCCAAGTGCTTTAATCACTGTGCTACCAGGGCTCCTCTACATCTGGAGTAGCAAGGCCTTAATCCCTTATTATTTTAACCTTCCTAATGTTGGCTAGGAGCTCTGGTAGCATAGTGGCTAAGACACTTGCCTGCTAACCAGACGGCTGGCGGTTCAAACCCACCAGCCACTCCTCGGAAGGA
>NW_006921718.1:2985079-2992232 GCF_000298275.1 Orycteropus afer afer | reverse complement strand
CACTCCTTGGAAGGAAGGTTGGGCAATCCTACTTCCGTAGTGATACTGCCTCAGAAACCCAAGGAGGGGTCGCTATGAGTCGGGGCCGACTTGACGGCACACAACAACAACAATGTTGGCTAGGATCAGGACTCTGGAGACAATAAGGTGCACATGATCTCCACAGGTGGCAAGTTGTGAGTCTTGAGCAACACCACTGAATCAGATAGCTTTTTCTATCCTTTGAGAGTTCATGACAGTTCCTTTAAAAGTAAGGAGAGCATAAAGGTTTTAGATGTATTATAGTAACAGCTTATATATGACTTAGATTTTTACCCTTTGCACGCATTTTAGTTAACAGATATAATGAAAAGGTAGATACACAAAGGCTTACCATAGTATAAGAAAATGAGATAACTAGAGTTCAGAAGTAATTTCCATCTTGGAAGAGAGAAGTTTGCCTGAAAAATTATTCATTTTTAATAGAAGTCATAGATTATCAATGGAATGTTTTCAATATTCTAAAGCTTAAGATACAAAATGGTTGTTCCAAACAGAGGAATGATGGCAGCTGCACTGAGCTATAATTATGTTTGGATCCACCAGAAATTGTCACAATGAGGTAAGAAGGTTGATGGACTAACTGATTCATTCATTCATTCATTCATTCAATTATTCAATATTTATTGAGCTCCTTATATATAAAAAGATCCACAAGGGGCATCATAGAGATATAAAGATAAATTAGCCACTGATATCATGATCAAGCTTATAATCTAGTCCACAGAAAAGTGTCTGATTATTTAGGGATAAAATGCAAACACTTATGGTAAACAGTATTTTTTAAAAAAATCATTTTAACCACAGATGGATATCAACAAAAAGAGGAAAAATGTGGAACAGAATTTAAAACTCTCATAGAAACGAGACTTATTGATTCCACTGAGACTGGGGGAATCCTTGAATCTATTACTCCGAGACAGTTTAAGTCCCAAAGCAAAACTATCCCATAAAGCTGTCTTTAAACTAAACAGTTTAAAACAACTAGTAAAGAATGTTCATCTTGAGCAGTGTACTCTTAAAAAATTAGCTATGCAAGATCAAATTGACAATAGTAATTCTAAAACACAGAGAAATTTAGGGGACAGAGAGTCTAAGTTAATGGTGATGAAACAATCTGGGTACCTATAATGACACAATGTGAGGAATGTAACCACTGTCATTAAGCTGTACATGGAGAACATGTTGAATGGGTGTATGTTTTATTATGCATATTTTCACCAAAAAAAGAAATAGACCAAAAAACTCCACAACTTTTTAACTACCCATAATCCTAAAGCCAAAAAACCCAAACCCACTGCCATTGAATCAGTTCTAAGTCATGTGACCCCCATTGGGTTTCCAGGGCTGTAAATCTTTATGGAAGTGGATTGCCTCATCTTTTTCCCATGGAGCAGCAGTGGTTTAAATAGCCAACCTTCTGATTAGCAGCCAAATGCCTTATCTACTACGCCACCAGAGCTCCTTAAAACTCCTAAGGTAAACTTTAATATCATTTATACAAAAACAGGAAGAAAACCCACTGCCATTGAGTTGATTCAGACTCATAACAATCCCCGCAAGTTTCCAAGGCAGTAATCTTGATGGCAGTAGGTTGCTCTGTCTTCCTTCCAAGGAGCAGCTGGTGGGTTCGAATTGCCAGCCTTCTGCTTAGCAGTCAAATGCCTATAGCATGGTGGAAAGCATGCTATAGAGATATAGATTCAATTCAACAACATCTTTAGTTAATTATTTAAAGCACAAGTACTTACCATGAACAGGTTTACATATATATCTTGTGAATAATATCCCTCAATACTTAATAGAAAGGAAAAGCTTTTCATTTATTCTAACAAAAAAAAAAAAAAAAAAAACCACCAATTTTCTGAAAACTAAAGAGAGCTTCCCTTAAGTATGGAAATTTTGTGTCATGGTCTTGTACTGTCCTTTTCAGCAATCCTAGAGCACTATGACAGACATTCTGCTGATATCAAAACTGACCATGCTGTCATCTGCATCCTTGCCTCTGTGCAGTGTCCATCTATGAAACTCAGAAGGTCTAGAATTGCTTTTAAAAAGAGCTGTTCTCATAGCAAAAACACCCAGGAGCCAACTTGAAGAGGCTTCCACTGGCCTAAGTTGGGACCATTTGGGCATTAGAGAGAACAATGACTGTGGGCATTAGAGAGAACAATGACTGTGGGCATTAGAGAGAACAATGACTGCAAAATATTCAAACACATCACATAATATAAAAATCCATGAGTTTATAATGATGCCCACCGAAACACCTTCATTGTTCATCAGTGGAAATCACTAAGACACCAACTCATCACTCTCATATAAAGGGAAGTAATCACTTATTTACCTTTTTGTATTTGACAGTAACCAGAGTACATGAGGGTAAGATCTTTTCTACAGAATCCTAATTAATAAATGCAAAAGGAGTAATAAGAATTAGAAAATCACTACATTTTAACCCTAATGAAGTCATGGATACAGGTAATAATCATCAATGGATGACAAAACCATCAGGGAAAATGGTGACAGATATATCTATAATGGAAGACATTAAACTAGTATCTCCTGAACCCACCGATCAATTTTAACATTATCAAAAGTGAGAAAACCAGATATTCATATCATAATGTGATGCAATAGGAAGTCTACAGCACCACTTATGAAGCATTCTTGTCTAAAAAATTGAACCTAAATATGATCAGGCCTCTAGACACAAATGCCAATATATAAGGAATACAGAGGGAAGGGCAACAAATTAAATTACAAACAAGAAGCAATCGGTCAAAATGATTCCTGTAACACAACAGTGTTCAGAGTGTGGTTCCTGGACTAGCACATTCAGCATCATCTGGGAAAATGTCAGAAATACAAATTCTCAGGTCACACCCAGACCTCCTGAATCAGGAACTCTGGAGATGGGGCTCAGCAAACTGTTTTCACAGGCTCTCCAGGCCATCCTGATGCACACTCAAGTTTGAGAACTAAAAAAATTAATGGTATGGGCACGGGGGAGGTAGAAGAAAGGAGGCTATTAAAAAAAAAAAAGGATAAAAGACTTAAGAGGCATAATAACAAAATAAAACCAAGAGCCATGGTGGATTACACTACTGATATCCTGAAAAATTATTTTAAACTAATTGCAGATAATCATTAGTGCTGTGGCAATAGGAAACACTGTTTACACAAACTTTTAATTTACAAAAAATTAAGTAACTTGATTCCTATAGACATAGGAAAAGGGTCATGAATCATGTATCATTTTTCTTAATATTCTGTAACTTTCTTTTGTTTTGTTCTTCTAGTTCTTACTTTGTTTCCTGCCTTTAGTTCTTCAAATACACTCCTGAGTTATTTAGAAGAAAAGGTCATTATGAAGAAATTAGTAAACACGGTAGAAAATGTTACTTACATTATGTTTATGACAGAAATTAAGAGCTTGAAGTGTTTGCCATAATACACTTTTGATCACTCCATCAGCAATTCTGAGGGAAAAAATAAACAAAGAAATGAAGACTCCTTGGCTGGGGCTCCAGAGCTAGGGCTGGAATGGGGGTGCAACGCGCAGGGCCAGACATGACCAACAAGCATGGTGCAAAGGGTATTCTATAAATGCTCTTTTAAACAAAATTTAATAAAAATTGTTTTGCTATTTTTAAAATTACAAATATGTAATCTTCTTTTGTAATTAAAAATATCTACAGCTGTGAAAATAAATATGCTTATCACAATAGAAAGCAATATAGAAAAGTAAAAGAGTAAAAATGTCTATGCAAATCTTGATAGCCCAAAAGAATTGCTGTAACATTTTGGTGGTTGTCCCTTCAAGGTATCTCTTTCTCTCACTGCATTTACTTTGTAAATTTTATTTAAAATAATTTCATTCCTGTGGTTCAAAAATTTTAAAACACTAAAGTATATTCATGAAGAGTTTTCTCTCCTACCTGTCCCTCTAGCCACCATTTCATTCTCAGCAGCTTTCTTCCCTCCTTCCCTCCCTCCCACCTTTCAGAAACATTTTATGCATGGAGGTACAAATACTAATATGAACACATACATTTTAGTGGCTGTGGAGTATCTCCTTATACAGATGTATCAAAATTTACTTAACTAGTCACCAACAGTGATCCCTTTTTTTTCTTCTTTAAACAATATTTCAATGAACATCTATCATTCATCCTATTGCAGTTGTGCAATCATCTTTTTAGTGTAAGTTCCAGGAGTCAGATTTTTGAGGCCAGTGGTACAGTGTAGCACAGGCTACACTTTGATTCTGCTGGAATGAACTTCAGGTAGGCCTGAGAACTGGTTTTGCAGGAAGGTAGGTATACTTGGAAGACTGATCTTCAATTCATTCAATTCATGCTGGTTAGTAAACACTCAAGCATGTGCTAGAGTTTTGTAGCAATTAACTTACACCTTGAGTAGGTAGGTACACAAAGGGGAGACCAAGAGGAACAAAGACCCCATAGGAATGGAAGGCTGGGAGTTTCTTGTCCCTGGAAGAATCCTCACTCTTTGGGAAGTATCATGGGTAGTTGTATTTTCCACTGGGGAACTGGGGATCTGAGAAACTTGTCTTCTGTGGGGTGTATTCTATGTTGCGTAACTGTCTGTATAAATTACAGCAATTATATACCCCTCAAGGAGCCCTGGTGGCATGATGATTAAAGTGCTCAGTGTGACTGCTAACCGATAAGTCAGTAATTTGAACCCACCAGCTGCTCTACACTGTTGGAAAAAGATGTTGCAGTTTGTTTCTGTAAAGATTACAGCCTTGGAAACTCTATGGGGCAGTCCTACTTTGCTCTGTGGGATTGCTATGAGTTGGAATCGACTTGACAGGCCCTCAATGAGATGGATTGACATGGTGGCAGTGGCAATGGGCTCAAGTGTAGCAAGGATCATGGAACTGGTGCAGGACCAGGTGGTGTTTCGTTCTGCTGTGCATAGGGTCACTGTGAGTCAGAGACGAGTCGATGGCATCTAACAATAACAGCAGCCTCCTAAACTGTGAACAAATAAATTTGTTTATAGTATATTTATTAATAGCATTAGATAACTAAGACATCCACTATCTCTATTTTAGTTCCTCACATAGCTTAATATGGAAACCTTGATTTCATTATTATCACCTGAGGTGAACTGAGCCTTTCTCAGTAAACCCTTGTTTTCCTAGAATAGAAGCTAAGCCTGTTACTATGGCCTACAAGGCTCTTAATGATTTCTCACCTATTTACCTCTCCAACTTTGTCGCCTACCACATCCCCATAGACATTCTACCCCAGCCACATTTGTTTCTATTATTTCCTGAACATACCAGACTCATTTACACCTCCAAATCTTTCCATTTATTGTTCCTTCTACTCCCTTCCCAAGACATTCTCAAATTCCTCACTGTGCTTTATTTTACTTCAGAGACTTAGAAGTCTTCTTCTTCTTCTTAATAGACGACACCAGACTGTTATTTCCACACGGGCAGGGACTTTATCTTGTTCATTACTATAGCCCCAGTGCCTAAAAGTACCTGATACCTAAGAGGTGCTCAGCTAACTTTTGTTCTCTGGCATTCTCAAAAATTTTATAAACTAAAATCCTGAATTGTGGTGTTGGTGAAGAAAATGGAATATTCATGAACTACCAGGAGAATGAACAAATCTGTCTTGAAAGAAGTACAGCCAGAATGCTCCTTGAAGTGCAGATGGCAAGACTTCGTCTCACATACTTAGGACATGTTATCAGAAGGGACCAGTTCCCAGAGAAGGACATCGTGCTTGGTGATACAGAGGGTCAGCAAAACAGCGGAAGACACTCAATGAGGTGGATTGACACAGTGGCTGCAATAATGGGCTCAAACACAGGAACAATTGTGAGGATGGTGCAGGACTGGACAGTGTTTCCTTCTGTTGTACACAAGGTCGCTATGAGTTGGAATTGACTTGGCGGCACCTAACAACAACATCCTCTAATAAATTCTTCTTGCTTAAACTACCTAGAGTGAATCCTGTTGTTGAAACTTGACCAATAAAGAATAGGGTACCAGAAGTGCATGTAGGAAGCAAGCTCAAAGGCTTGGAAAACTGGAATAGGCTATTTGATTTAACTGAGTCTGAGGACAGAAGATCTAATTACCATTAGTGGATGGTTCACTGGTAGATGGGTACCCAGTGATGAGATAGTTATTTTAATGATCACCTCGGTCATCTGGAGTAAGGGCTTTGATTGATAATATAACACAATATAAAATGCACTGTCATCGAGTTGGATCTGACTCACAGCGACCCCTCCTTGGGTTTCCGAGGTAGTGTCACTACGGAAGTAGATTGCCCAACCTTCCTTCCGAGGAGTGGCTAGTGGGTTTGAACTGCCAGCCTTCTGGTTAGCAGTCAAACACAATATAAGCAGTAAAATAAATGTGGGGTGAGCTGGCTGCTTTTAACTTAAGCAGGAAATTAAGAAACAACAAGTTTAGTTTTACTACCTTGTTTCAAAGTACAGTTAGGAAACCAGGAATTTCTATGGCTGCCCTAAAAAAGCCCCTTATTTCCTGTATATGTAGGATTCACTTGGCTGAAAAACTGGGCACAGAGAACAACTCTGTAGGTTGCTAAATAACAATATAGATTGAATTTATGTGAGATTAATGCATCAACTGAAAGGGAGGAAATATTAATGTATCTCAACTTTCCCCTAAGCTTTTCTTCTCATGAGAAGTAGTCCCCTAGGCTGGTACTGCCTTGTTGTAGACCCTTTAATAATCTCATTTGAGTTAGTTCCCAGGCAAGGTGGTACAAATTCTCCTCAGGGCTCCTCTCCAAACCTTAACTAGGGAGATCCCAGCATCTGCCAGGAGCCTATTCCAATATTAAACAAAGGAGAAGATTTACACAGCAAAAGAACTATAACATTTTGCTAATTTATAATGGGGAATATATGTGGAAATGGATTGCAGGGGTGTTGGACTAGAGAGGAAGAAATAAGATTTTCAATTTAGCTGATTTTTAACCATGTGGATGCTCTTATTCACACTTAATCTCTGGTAGCATAGTGCCTAAGGCACTTGACTGCTAACCAGAAGGCTGGCGGTTCAAACCCACCAGCCACTCCTCGGAAGGAA
>NW_006921718.1:2971459-2984979 GCF_000298275.1 Orycteropus afer afer | reverse complement strand
CCTCGGAAGGAAGGTTGGGCAATCCTACTTCCGTAGTGATACTGCCTCGGAAACCCAAGGAGGGGTCGCTATGAGTCGGGGCCGACCCGACGGCATATAACAACAACAACAACAGTTTCAAGACTACCTGGTGCAGGTAGAATGGTCTCGATTGTTTACTGAATTGGTTGAAACCTGGACTAAATGGTTGTCTATGCCAAACGAAGTTGAGATGCCAGAAATTCATTAGTAAAATGAGGAGGAAGGAATCCAAAGATTCAAGGAGATAGAAGTATTGGAGAGGATTTGTCATATGCAGCAATTTGCTCATCCACTTTTAACAGAAGCACTAACCTATGCTCTTACCCAAATACACTGCAGTGGTTTTGATTTTCTATTTTAGTAAAAAAGCAGAGTGTCAGATACTTTTCCTTGGCTCTTCTTGCCCTAATAGCCTTTATTCCTTAGATCAGAGAGCCAACTGGCTCTTTTCCCATTTGCTAGTTGTATCTATTTCAACTATACAGTTAGAAGATCAGGCTATAATTTCCAGGACGGATTTGTGGACCCACTGGGACTACTATTATGTGATGGATTCAAATCAAAATTCCATTTGCCACCTGACTCCCATTAAGCTCCCTGCTCCTCCAATATTAGTGAACCACAGTGGCTTTCAAGGTCACTAGTAATTGGCTTTACTTCAGAGCAATTGTCTAAAAATTCCTGAAAGATTGGGTATTTCCCTTTATCCAGTGTACAGCTGACCTGGAAAATAGGCACAGGGCATTTTGGGGGAGGCTAAGAGGAAGAATTAAGTACATACCTGCAATGTTACTGTAAAGCTAACACTCAAAGATAGCTCTCTCTCCTTCATTCACGAGGTTCTGGGTCTGTGAACTTATTTTGCTTCAAAAACTAGTTAAGAGGCTGTGGCTATTGTGGGGACTCAAGCCAGGCCTCTAGTCACAGTTTATGTAGAACAAATAGAACTGATTAATAATCTGTCCACCTGTTTTGGATCTGGAGAACCTATGGTGAATTCCCACCAGTTATGCTGCAGAAGAAAGATGTAGCAGTCTGTAAAGAGTACAACCTTGGAAACCCTATGGGGGCAGTTCTACTCTGTCCAATAGGGTTGCTATGAGCTGCAATAGACTTGACAGCAATGGGTTTGGTTTGTGTTTAGATGGTCAATTAGCCACTATAAAAGATCAGATTAAACCATTCTAACCATCATTTTGGCCTTGCTGCTTCTATAGAACCTAGGCCCATCTTCCATGACTTATCTGTCAGTTTGTGCTCATAAGAAACCTGTACATAGACCAAAAGACAGTTGTATGAACAGCACAAGGGTATGGTTTTAAAATTAGAGAAGGTGTGCATCAGGGTTGTATTCTTTCATGAAACTTACTCAATATGTATGCTGAGTAAATAATTCAAGAAACTGGATTATATGAAGGAGAACGTAGTATTGGGATTGAAGGAAGACTCATTAACAACCTGGAATATGCAGATGACACAACCTTGCTTGCTGAAAGGGAAGAAGACTTGAAGCACTTACTGAAGAAGATCAAAGACTACTTCCTTCAGTATGGATTACATCTCAACATAAAGAATACAAAAATCCTCACAACTGGACCAATAGGCAACATCATGATAAATGGAAAAAAGATTTAAGTTGTCAAGGATTTCATTTTACATGGATCCACAATCAATGTCCATGGAAGCAGCAGTCAATAAATCAAATGCATACTGCATTGGGCAAATTTGATGCAAATGACCTCTTCAAAGTGTTAAAGAGCAAAGACATCGCTTTAAAGACTAAGGTGCACCTGACCAAAGCCACGGTATTATCAAAAGCCTCATATGAATGTAAAAGCTGGGTAACAAAGAAGAGTGAAGAAGAACTGATGCATTTGAATTATTGTGTTAGCAAAGAATAGACCATAGACTGCCAGAAGAAGAAACAAATCTGTTCTGGAAGAAGTACAGCTGGAGTGCTTCTTAGAAGCATGGATGGTGAGACTTGTCTCTTGTACTTTGGTCTGTTGTCAGGAAGGACCAGTCCCTGGAAATGGATATCATGCTTGGTAAAGCAGGGGTCAGTGATAAAGGGAAAGATCCTCAATGAGATGGATTAACACAGCGGCTCTAATGGTGGGGTCAAACATAGCAACGACTGTGAGAATGGTGCATGACCAGGCAGTGTTTCATCCTGTTGGACATAGGGCCCCCATGAGTCGAAACTGACTCAACAGCACTTAACAATAACAAGAGGTTCACCTTGCTTCTGGAATTGAAGTCCTGTTACCTGGTTTCTGTGATACAGGGATCCCATCAGCCGTACTGAAAGCAGGAAGCAACTTCAAAGACAGAATCTCTCCTCTTCATCATTTGCACATATCACTAGATTCATGTTCCTGACACAGGTGCTCGCCTCACTAATGTATTTCTCAATACTTCTGGATGCACTTCCATTCCTCCACTAACCCACACCCATAGCCTAATAGGAAATTCTTGACAACCAGTTACTAAGAAATTCAAGCCTGAATTACAGATATACATGATATGCTGTTACCAGTCAGAAGTAGACTACTGTAGTTTTATAAACCTCATACACACACTTCTCCCTTATAGACATGGTTAGGTTCCAAAGACCAGGTTGTTATGGGAAAACCAGTGTTATGTGAAATGGAGGATGACCACATCACCTCACCCCCTCACCTGTACTGTAAAGGACTGGCTGGGCCCCTGTTGAGATGACCTGCTGTTGCTGCCTCCCTCCCTCCCGTGTTGCCTCAGGACAGCTCAGGTCCCAGGGTAGACCAAATGCAGTCCCTTCCCTCACCTTCTCTCTGTTATTTTCGGGATGTGTGGCCCTAGCTTATCCTCTCAATGACCCCAACATACTTTGGTTGCTTTGTTGGGGGCAGAGGGCTCCTTGTCTGTGGACAGGAGGACCTGGGTGTCACAGGGAGAGTGCATGCTGCCTGATGGGTCTCCCCACCAATCCGCTGCCTGAGCATTCTGAGGCTCTCGCTAGCTGGCTCTGTCCACCTCCCGCCCCATGTTCCCATGAGAATTGATAATTCCTATCCAGAGCTTCCTCTGAGGCCATGAAGGCCAGGCCCAGCCTGCCCTTGACCTAACCTGCAGCTGCCGCTGGTCACTACTGACCCCACCACCACCCAGGTAGCCTGCTCCACCCTCACTTGTGCTTGCCCAGCAGGGGGCATCAGGAAGCTATCAGAAGCTGTATGGGTGCCAGTCAGCTGATGTGGGGTCCTGTAGGCCGTGGGCACCAAGCTGTCTCAGGCCTCCTCTGACCACAGCCTGGCTCATCCCTGACACCCTTGGGGTTGGGAGCTGGGGCCAGATGCTGGGGTTCTCCTTCCTCCCTGGACCCGAGGGCAGGCCCTCTTCAGGACACTGGCTGCTGCTGTCCCAGACTCAGTCTCCTGTTGGCAGCCAGGACTTGCTGGGTAGTGTTCTATCCCTGCCAGCCCCACTCCAGCCTCCCACTGCCACTCCACCCAGCATACTGGTAGCTTGCAGAATCTGCATCCCTTCTCCTCTCCTGACGGTGGTGGTGGGGGGTGGTGAAATACTGTGCAATATGGCTTTTCTTTCTATGTGCACAAAGGATCTGCTGGTCAGGGACCCTATCAGTTATTGCCAGATGTGCATCAGTAACGTGCAAAATAATCAGACAGTAGATTCTTTACTATTGTCAATGTACAATGTCCAATAATGAGATAGTTGAAAGTAAGTAGTAGCATAATTTTATAGCACTATCATCATTTAAAATGATTTCTTTGTATATTTTTTCCTTCATTAGATTTTAAGCTTCTTGAGGGCAGGATTACTCCAAGATCTATATATTACAATAACAGTGAAGGGAAATCTTCTCTGTGGCAGTGGTGATAATTCCTATCACATTCCTACTTAGCTTATCTAATGGCCTTTGTGAGGAGTCCTGGTGGCACAGTGTTAAAGCACTTGGCTACTATTCGAGAGGTTGGTGGTTCAAATCCACTAGTCACTTTGTGGGAGAAAATTGTGGCTGTCTGCTTTTGTAAAGATTACAGCCTTGGAAACCCTGTGGGGCAGTTATCTGTCCCATAAGGTTGCTGTGAGTTGAAATTCAAATGGATGGCAACGTGTTTGTTTTTTGGTTAATGGCTTTTTGTAGGACAGAGGGAGATCTTAGAGAGTGAGAATAGATTTAATCAGATGATGAAATTACTGCTGTTCTTGTACATGTAGTCTCTTTATTGGAACAATCCAATACAGTATTTAGTATGCAGCTATTGGTCTATCAAGTTCTTCTTTCTCCATCCAGTGAGTAGAGGATACCAGAAGCTTTCATATTGACGGAAAAAAAACAGTACATTTTAACTGTTTTACTTCAGTGTCACATCAACTCTGTCTTTATACTCTATTTCAGTCCTTGTTTCTTTAATCATTTCACCAACCCACAGCTCCTCCCACAAGTCCAGCATATTGATGATCTTATGACAGCACACTAGTTATTTCTCCTAATTTTGTGAGTTTCTCCTAGTAAACTGGGTTGGTATGTGCTATCTGGTCATTCATCTGTTTGCTGTTTACTGGTTTAAACCTTTAAAATATTCTCTTGGCCTTTATTTAAATTGGTTTTAGGAAGGGAGTAAAAGCAGACGAACATTTTAAATTAGTCACTGGTCTCTGGTACATAAAACGATCAGGATATTCTGCATGGTTTCTGTTTGCATTCCCCTATGTAAATCCAGGAATCCTTGGGTGGTATAACCAGTTAGGCACTGGTTGTGAATCACAAGGTTGGACATTTGAGTCCTCCCAGAGGTGCCTCAGAAGAAAGGCCTGGTAATCCACTTCCAAAAAATCATCCATTGGAAACTCTACGGAGCACAGCTCTACTATGATACACATGTGGACACCATGAGTCAAGACTGACTTCATAGTAACTGGGTTGCAGATCCATGTCTCAGGGCTGACTGATAGCACTTCCACACACCAGCACTACTAAATATACTTGTGAAACTTATAAGATGAAAAGCAGGGCTCAGAAACCTCTGGGGTTTCTAAATACATATTGAACATAGGAGTTGCCTAAACACGCCTTGTTCTTTCATGCCTCTCTGTTTTTTTACCTCGTTCCTACTGTCTGGAATGCATCCCTCCAAAAGTGTCCATCTGGCCAACTCCCACCAACTCTCTTTCAAACCTCAGCCCCAGTGTTGCCTCTTCCATAGAATCTTCCCTGCCTCCCCAGGAACAACATATGCTGGACCTGCTTCTTTTACGTATACTCTGCATCAACAACAACCCAATCAACATTACTATATATAATTGTTACACTGAATATCTGTTTATTCATTAGATTTTAAGCTTCTTGAGGGCAGTATTGTACCACAATAGTTTATATTCTGCACCATGTAAGTGATCAAGATTCCCCGCCTCCCCCTGCCAATTGTGGGGTTTATTAGGGAAGTAACAGGCTACAATTCAGATTCAGGAACATGCTCAGGATATAATTCTTCCATCCGGACAGTATCCCATCTGCTATGCCCTCAGGCACGCCTCTCTGGCTCTTGGCCATGACTGTGTGCTGCTTGGGAAACTGTTACAAAGCTCTTTTAGCTCTGTGAATAGGTGTGCCTAGGAGGGGTCCCTATGAGTTGGGGCTGACTCGACAGCACATAGCAACAACAAAGGTGCACCCCACTCCACCAGCAAACCTCCTGCCCAAAGGCACTCAGCTTTCTTGCTCTGTGGGGCAGGTAAGCCCAGTGCTCTGTCTCCTGCCTCTTCATTTCTCAGCTGGGTCGTCTCTGCCGGTCATGTCTGCCAAGGAGATCCAGCACAGGGATCTCAGGTCTAAGGATGTGCTTCACTCCAAATTCCCCTCTTCTCTCTTGATGGCAGCAAGACCCTCCCCACCACCACCAAATAAGATATTTTTGAGGGAATGAATGAAAGGATGTTGGGCACCAAGGAAGCTATTAATATGAATTCTGCCCTGAAGAGATTTACAGTCCAGTAGGAGATAGAATATGCACATAAACATATACATGCTACTAAGTGTCAAGCGCTGTAACAGGGATCAAAATGAATATATATGTGGGGATTCCAAGGAGAGAATTCCATCCAGATGGAGGAATCTCAGGGATGGTAGGAATATCTAGAGTTTCACATTTTTAAAGATTAGGGTAGAGATGAAGAAAGTGGAAAAGGCTAGAACATTCTAGGTTAATGGAAGAGTATGAACTACTTCCTAAAGGCAGGAAGGCTTAGGGTGCAAATAAGGAAGAGAAAGCTGCTCATTCCAATTAAACTGGTATATGGATTATATGTTTTATTTGTAGAGCCTGGAATAATATATGAAATATAAATTTCCAACTTTATGAAAATACATGTTAATTTATTGAATGAATTATGGAACTCTGAACATATCTGCCCTCCAAGACAATGTATAGAACTGTATTTCCCTCCTAATAAAGTTGAATTCTGAAATGTATTCACCATTTTGACTGTTTTCTAAATTAACATATATTTTAAAAATAATGCAACAGAATATGGAGAACATTTCAATAATGGATAAAGAAAAAAGACTAGCCACAATCCAATCACCACCACTAGTGTTCGAGTGTATATCTTTCAAAACTATTTTTAATACACATCTATTCATCCATCTACCTAATATACATATATTTAAAAATTAATTTTCAACTGTAATGTACATTCTACTCTGTAACCTCATTTTCCACATATCATCCTGTGACTATCTGTCCAAGATGTTATTATTCTATAGTAAGCTATTAAATAGTTTGGAATGAACATTGTTTCCTTGTATGGGTATACCAAATGTACTTAATTAGCTCTTTGTTGTTGCTGTTGTTAGGTGCTATCCAGTTGCTCTCAGCTCACAGTGACCCTATGGACAACAGAATGAAATGCTGTGTAGTCCTATACCATCCTCACCATCACTGTTATGCTTGAGCCCACTGTTGTAGCCACTGGGTCAATCCATCTGGTTGAAGGTCTTCCCCTTTTTTGCTGACCCTCTACTTTATCAAGCATGATGCCCTCCTCCAGGACTGGTCCCTCTTGATAATATGTCCAAAGTACATCAAAGTTTCACCATCCTCACTTCCAAGGAGCATTCTGGCTACTTCTTCGAGGATGTTGTTGTTGTTAGGTGCCGCCGAGTCATCTCCGACTCATAGTGACCCCATGCAGCAGAACAAAACACCAACTGGTCCTGCACCAGCTCCACGATCCTTACTATACTTGAGCCCATCTCTGCAGCCACTGTGTCAATCTACCTTTCCCTCTTTCTTCGACCCTCCACCTTACCAAGCATGACATCCTCCTCCAGGGAGAAGGTCCTTTCTGATAATATGACCAAAGTAGGTGAGACAAAGTCTGGCCAATCTCACTTCCAAGAAGCATTCTGGCTGCACTTCCTCCAGGACAGATTTGTTAGTTCTTTTAGCAGTGCATGGTACTTTCAGCATTCTTTGCCAGCACCACAATTCAAAAGCATCTTCTTTGGTCTTCTTTATTCAGTGCCCAGCTCTCACATGTGTATGAGGCTACTGAAAATACCATGGCTTGTGTCAGGTGCACCTTATTCCTCAAGGAGACATATTTGCTCTTCAGCCCTTGAAAGAGGTCCTTTGCAGCCAGCTTGCCCAGTGCTATGCATCGTCTGATGTCCTGACTGCTGCTTCCACTGGTGTCAACTGTAGAACCAAGCAATATGAAGTCTTTGACAACTTCAATCTTTTCTCCATTTATCGTAATGCTGCTTATAGGTCCAGTTGTGAGGATTTTCATTTTCTTTACATTGAAATATAATCCATACTGCAAACTGTAGTCTTTAATCTTCATCAGTAAGTGCTTCATGTCATCCTCACTTTCAGCAAGCAAATTTGTCTCATCAGTGTATCGCAGGTTGTTAATGATTCTTCCTCCAATCTTGATGCCATGTTCTTCTTGATATAGTCCAGGTTCTTGGATTATTTGCTCAGCATATATATTGAACAAGTATGGTGAAAGAATACAGTCCTGATGCACTCCCTTCTTGATTTTAAACCACAGTGTCCCCTTGCTCCATTCGAATGACAGCCTCCTGGTCTATGTACAGGTTCCTCATGAGTACAACGAAGTGTTCTGGAATTCCCATTCTTCTCAATGTTATCCACAATTTGTTGTGATCCACACAATCAAATGTTTTTGCATAGTCAATAAAACACAAGTAACATCTTTCTGGTATTCTTTGCTTTCAGTCAAGATCCATCTGACATCAGCAATGCTATCCCTTGCTCCACATCCTCTTCTGAATCCAGCCTGCACCTCTGGAAGTTCTCTGTCAATATACTGCTGCAATTGCCTTTGAATTACCTTCAGTAAGATTTTACTTGCATGTGATATTAATGATATCATTCAATAATTTCCACATTGTGTGGGATCACCTTTCTTTGGAATGGGTACAAATACGTATCTCTTCCAGTCAGTTGGCCCTGTAGCTGTCTTCCAAATCTCTTGGCACAACCGAAAATCCCTGTCATGACTCCAGTGGGGCATCTGTTTGTTAAAACATCTCAATGGGTATTCTGTCAATTTCTGGAGCCTTGTTCTTTGCCAGTTCCTTCAGTGCAACTTTGACTTCTTCCTTCAATACCATTGGTGCTTGATCATATACCACTTCCTGAAATGGATGAAGATCAACCAGTTCTTTTTGGTACAGTGACTGTGTATTCCTTCCATCTTCTTTTGATGCTCCCTGCATCATTCAATATTGTGCCCATAGAATCTTTCAATATTGCAACTTGAGGCTTAATTTTTTTTCCTCAGTTCTTTTAGCTTGAGAAATGCTGAATGTGTTCTTCCCTTTTGGTTAGTTAACTCCAGGTCTTTGCACATTTCATTATAGTAATTGGCTACAATGCTGTCTTCCAGGATAGATTTGTTTGTTCTTCTAGCAGTCCATGGTATACTCAATATTCTTCACCAACACCATAATTCAAAGGCATCAATTCTTCTTCAGTCTTCCTTATTCATTGTTCAGCTTTTGCATGCATATGAGGCTACTGAAAATACTATGGTGTGGGTCAGGTACACCTTAGTTCTCAAAATGACATCTTTGTTTTTTGACACTTGGAAGAAGAGTTTTACAGCAGATTTACCCAGAGCAATATGTCGTTTAATTTCTTGACTTCTGCTTCCATGGGTGTTGGTTGTGTATCAAAGTGAAATGAAATCCTTGACAATTTCAATCTTCTCTCTTTATCATGTTGCTGCTATTGTCTAGTTGGGAGGATTTTTGTTTTCTTTATGTTGAGGTGTAATCCATACTGACAGCTATAGTCTTCAGTCTTCATCACTAAGTACTTCAACTCCTCTTTGCTTTCAGTAACCAAGGTGGTGTCATCTGCATATCACAGGTTGTTAATGAGTCTTCTTCCAATCCTGATGCTGCATTCTTCTTCATATAGTCCAGTTTCTCAGATTATTTGCCTGGGATACAGATTGAATAAGTACAGTGAAAGGATACAATTCTGATGCACACTTTTCCTGATTTTAAATTATTCAGTGTCTCTTTGTTCTGTTCAAATGACTGCCTCTTGGTCTGTACAGGTTCCACATGAGCACAAATAAGTGTTTGGAATTGCCATTCTTCACAATGTTATCCATAGTTTATGACCCACACAGTCAAATGGCTTTGCATAGTCAATAAAATAGGCAAACATCTTTCTGGTATTCTCTGCTTTTGGCCAAGGTTCATATGATATCAGTAATGATATCCCTCATTTCACGTCCTCTTCTGAATCTGGGTTGAATTTCTGGAAGTTCCCTGTCTATGTACTATTGCAACTGTTGTTGAATTATCTTCAGCAAAATTTTACTTGTGTGTGATACTGATATTCAGCAATTGCCACATTCTGTTGGATCACCATTTTTCTGGAATGGGCACAAATATAGATCTTTCAGTCAGTTGGTCAGATAGCTGTCTTCCAAATTTCTTGGCATAGATGAATGAGTGTTTCCAGTGTTGCATCTGTTTGTTGAAATATCTCAATGGGTATTCCATCAGTTCCTGAGTTTTTTGCCAATGCCTTCAGTGCAACTTGGACTTTTTTCTTCAAGACCATCAGTTCTTGATCATATGCTACCTCCTGAAATGAGTGAACTTCAACCAATTCTTTTCGGTATAGTAACTCTCTGTATCCGTCTTCTTTTGATGCTTTTCAAGTTGTTAAATATTTTGTCCATAGAATCTTTCAATACTGCAACTGAAAGTGTTCCTTCAGTTCTTTCAGCTTGAGAAATGCCAAGTGTGTTCTTCCCATTTGGTTTTCTAACTCCAGGTCTTTTCACATTCCATTATAATCGCACATTTCATAAAATTCGTCATTCCCAATTTTTGAGTTATAAATAATGATGTGTTTAACATTCTTATACATAACTTTTTGCATCTATCTGATCATTTTTTTACTATGAATTTCTCTAAATGGAACTTTTTGGTCAGAAGATGAAAACTGCTTAAAAGATTTTCATAGATATTGCCAAACTGCCCTACTGTTACACTCTCTCTAGCTATCAATGAGAGTGAGTTTATTCCTTGACAGGTAACAATATTAGGTATTTTTGAAAAATCTTTCCCAATGTGATAAGTTAGAAATGATTAACAAGGAGGATAAACATGTTTGCATAGGTATACAGGTCATTTTGTTTCCTTTTTAAAATGATTTGCTTTTTCATGTCCCCTGGAACGTACGCTCCATGAGGGTAGACTGTTTTGGTATGTTTTGTTCACTGCTGTATCCATAGCACCAAGAACAGTGCCTGGTACATAGCAGGAGTTCACTGAATTTTTTTTTAAATGAATGTATTTTAATAACTGGGTGCTGCAGTACAGTGAAATACTTAATATAGCCCTTCTTGCAATAGTCTTCTATTTTGTGATATACTTTAATTCCTAACCTCTATACATGTGGCTATGGTACCATTTTGGAATGAGTTGTCCATTATGTTAATGAGGCAGGGTTGTTGCTGTTTGCTGTTATTTGCCATGGAGTCAGCCCTGGCTCATAGGGACCCCTTCTTGGGTTTCCAAGGGAGTATCACTACAGAAGTAGATTGCCAAACCTTCCTTTTGAGGAGTGGTTAGTGGGTTTGAACCGCCAGCCTTCTGGTTAGCAATCAAGTGCCTTTGGCACTATGCAACCAGAGGCAGGGTTAGGGTGGGATTTATCTTGAGTTACCACCTTACTAAAGGATATGACTCAAGTCACCACCCTTAGTATTTTTGAGGGCATATATGCATCTGATATATATGAATGCTCTGGCAAAGTTCTCTCTCTCACTCTGGATCCTGCATCTGGTTTATTATCATCTGACCTCCAGTTTTTGGGACTTGAGTCAGCAGCCTATTGTCTGACCTGCTGACCTGGGTTTGTCAGCCTCTGCAACCACACAAGTGAAGACATTCCTTCAGACTACTGCCTGACCTATGCCAACCTCTACAATCATGTGAGCCATTTCCTTTGTAGTTCGTGAGTTCTGTGAGCTGTTACAGGGAATTACAGAACTTAAGATGGGAGAGAGAGTACTGAGGAGAGGAGTAGCAGTTCATGTTAGAGATGATGAAGTGGTACAGCAGTTTGTGAAAGCTGGACATTTGAAACATCTTTAACCTCTGCCTCAAGGGACCAGCCTTGTTCTGATCCTTCTGAAAGAAATTATTCATGTAGGTGCTCATCTTTTTTAAAAATTGATTTAAAAAATCTGTATACATAGATATAAACATATTAACCCTTAATGTGGCAAATATTGTACCCAATTTGCCATTCATTCTTCCTTTAGTTTTGTTTATGGTACTTTTTGCCAAAAGGAATTTCTACAACTCAAAGGCAACTAACGATAACAACATAAATATTGCTTCCTTTGCTTTTACGCTTAGAAAAGCCTTTCCCATCAAGACTGAATAATGATTCACCTCTACTTTCTTCTATTAATGCTGTAAAACATAATAAGTGCTAGGTAAGTATTAGCTAGTCCTATATCCATCCAGGAATAAACAGTCCCCTCTTTCCTGATCTGCACTACCACTTTGACTATATGCTATAATTTGATATATACTCATGACTGCTCCTGGAACTCTCTACTCTTTCACTAGTCTATCTGTATATTTTTGTGTTATTACAAGTCTGTTTTAATTATTGCAGTTTTCTAATGTGTTTTAATATTTGGCAGTTAAAGTTCCCTCTTTCCTTCTTTTCAAAAAGTTTCTTGATTTAGTCTAACTTTTTCAAGTGTCAAAAATAAATCACATTGGTATTGTGATTAGAATTTTGTGCAATAAATAAGTAAATTAATGATTATATTGTATCTTTATATTGATTATACTCAGAAACTTATGTTCACTTATATAAAATCTTTTATGTATATTTCAATTGTAGTTTTCTTTATATAGATTCTGAACAACTCTATTTTATCTTGATTCCTAAACTTTGTGGTTCTTGTTAATATTGGAATGGGATCCTTTTCTATTAGATTTTTTAAATTGCTGACTGACATAAAAGCTGTTGACTGTGTGTAATAATAAACATTATTCTATAGGTGGGTACATAGGTAGACAGCCTGAATGATCAGGTATATCTAGGCAAAAGGGAATATACTCATGACCATATATAAGTTTGGAGGATGGTATTTCTATATATGTATTTGTATATGCTATAAGAATGTCCATTTATACAGTAGTGCTAACAGGGCAAAGTTAAGATAATTTCTTAGCCACAGCCAAACACCCTGCAGGAATGAGTCATTGGGCCCATGGGCTCAGGATCATGGTTACAGAGGACATCAAGCTCAACTGGCATAACATACTACACAAAAACATTGTTTTACATCCTACTTTGATGAGTGGCAACTGGGGTCTTAAAAACTTGCAAGCGACCATCTAAGATGCAACAATTGGTCTCTCCTCATCCAGAGCAAAGAATAATAAAGACAACCAGAGACATATGGGAATAATTAGTCCAAGGGACTAGTGGATCATGAAAACCTCACCCTACATGACTCTGAGACAAGAAGAACTAGATGATGCCAAGCTACCGTGTCAACCACTCAGAAAGGGATCAAAATAGGAGATCCTGGATAGAGTGGGAAGAAAATATGGAACAAAACTCAAAATTATAAAAAAGACCAGGCTTGCTGGTCTGATAGAAACCAGTGAAACCCCTGAGGCTATGGTCCTCTAGTCACCCTTTGGGCCTAGAATTGAACTCACTCCTGTGGCTTCCAGACAAACAACAGACAGACATACAAGGTGGACATTTACACCTGGTAGGTATACTCTTTAGAACAATCAACCATGGGAGATCAGAAGGGCAGTATTTGTACAAGGAGACAGCCCAGTGGGCAAGAAAGCATACGAAGAAAGACACAGGGAAAAGGTAACCACAGGGAAGAAGTGGGAAGAGAGCTGTTACATTGTGGGGATTGCAGTCAATGTCATGAAACAAAATGTG
>NW_006921718.1:2948837-2963214 GCF_000298275.1 Orycteropus afer afer | reverse complement strand
TTATCTTCTGTGTCTGTGTTAATTGGTTTCCCTTTTCTTTGTTGAAGAGGGTCTGTGCAATCCTTCTGCCTAGTCCGCCATCTTGCCCCGCCTCCAATTTTATCTCATTTTTAAAAGCTATATATTCAACTTGTTTTTCTTATTACATTATGTTAGCTAGGATTTTCAGAACAAAGTTACTTGATAATGGTGACCACTGATGTTCTTGTCCTGTTTCTTACTTTAATGGAAGTTTCTCTATTGTTTTACCATTGAGTATAAAATTGGCTATTGATTTAAAGAGTTTTTTTTTTTTTTAAATGTTAAGGAATTACTCCTGCGACCCCTCCTTGGGTTTCCAAGGCAATATCACTACAGAAGTAGATTGCCCAACCTTCTCTCCAGGGAGTGGCTGGTGGGTTTGAACTGCCAGACTTCTGGTTAGCAGTTAACTGCCTTAGGCACTATACCACCAGAGCTCCTAAGGAATTATTCCTGTAATTCTAGCTTATTAAGGTTTTTAAAAAAATGTTTTAATAATCACAAAACTATGTCATATTTAATAAGTTTTTTATCAATCATATTTATTTCTTCCCCTTTAACCTTTTAGTGAATGATATGAATATATTTCCTAATATTGAACCATAGTTCATTCCTTGAATTCAATCAAATATATAATTTAGCCTTAAAACACACTGTCATTTATATTTGTAGTAGTTTTGTCTTCCTAACTGTATTTCCTTTAGGTTCATATTGGTTTGCCCTTTGAGCACATCCTAACTGTGATTAGAAAAGAGCAGCCAGGTGCATGCTAGTTAGGAGGGGGAGCTGTGGCTAGGATTTGAAATTTTCTGTAGTTGATCCCACATGTAATGAAACTGAGAACCGGCCATACAGAATTTCAGTTCCTACATTACTTACCCATTTGGGCTTCTTTCCAGCTCATTTAAAAGTGTATGATCACAGTATTCAAAAACTAAATGCATTTTCCTTTTTCTCCTGAACACCTCAATGAGGTTCACAAGGTTTGGATGTTTTAATTGCTGCAAAGGAATGGAAATATGAAGTTTAGTGATCTGTTTCTAGTAATGGTTTCTCCTCAGATCTCTTACAATTTTAATAACTGAAGGTCTGTGTATCATTATCTATGCATCTCTTGTGGAGAATTTCATTACAGTTACTCACAAGAGAAATTACATTTAGTAAAAATCATAGACTCCTAAAGTGGGAAGAAATTTAAGAATTCATCTAATCTACCCAGAAGAGATGGTAACTAAACTACTTGGATGTCTCTGGTGATAACAAATGAAGTATGCAACTTAAAATGTAAGCACTAAAACCAAGAATACTTTAATCATTTTATGGAAACTCGAAATATGCAAGTCATAAAATAATCTGAATAAAAAGTTGAGGGAAATGGAATTATTTAAAAGATCAATAGCCAATCAGCTTACATATTGTCTTGGATTTAATGTAAATATTAGCTAGATTTAAACCTTGTAAGGACTCCACTCTAAGCTATGCTAGAACCCAACCTGCAGAGTTGATTAAGTTGCTTATTTAGTGAGTGCCCAGAGTTAGTTTGTGTTTTGAATATATTCATTATATTTCAGCTGTTCTTTCACTCTGTTGTTTTTTCTTATGCTTATATGTTTTGTGTGCTAAATTCTATTCTCAGACTAAAGCATTTTACAAAGAGCTTGGTAAAATAATATCAACCAGAGGAAAAATTGTGATTAAGTGGCATAGTGCCTAAGGCATTTGACTGCTAACCAGAAGGCTGGCGATTCAAACCCACCAGCCACTCCTTGAAAGGAACATTGGGCACTCTACTTTCATAGTGATACGGCCTCAGAAACCCAAGGAAGGGTCGCTGTAAGTCAGAACTGACTCGACAGTGGTGAGTTTGGTTTTGGTTTTTGGTAACTACATAATTTATCATCTACTTACACAATGGGTGTAACACAGGACTGTCCCAGGCAAACTGGCACACAGTTATTATAGTTCCTGCCTATAGCTAAGGAGACAATACAATGTAGCATACAAACCAGAACACTTTGAAAGGGGCTTCTAACCACATGGAACATTGGAACAACTGCCACAAACCAGGACATATGATCACTTCTACTAATAGTGTCCCTGTTCTTTTCCCAGTATTACATAGATAATCAACTTTCTGAATCCTATGCCATTTACCCAGAGAGACATATAAAGTGTTTTGTAAATGGTAGAAACTCAGTGGATATCTGCAGGATTAGCAGAGTCTCAGGTACAGGGACTACACAGCATGCCTCTACTTCAGTATCAAAGATCTCTTGTGGTAGAGTGGTTAAAGCATTCAGCTGCTAACCAAAGGGTCACTACGGATCCACCAGCCACTCCATGGGAGAAAGATGAGGCACTCTGCTTCTGTAAAGATTTACAGCCTTGGAAAATCTAAGAGGCAGTTCTAATCTTCCCCTTAGGGTCACTATGAGTAAGAACTGACTTGATGGCAGTGGGTTTGGTTTTTGGCTTACCTGAGTATCTGTCCAAAAGCGTATCGACATGCAACTATGTGCTTGCTACTCAACAGTTTGGGAAAAGAGACTACGTTACACATTAAAACAGAGCACCAAAACATTTTGCCTTCAATGTGCTCTACTACCTAATGAACACAAAGGCAAACAGTAGAGGAAACGAGTCACACTGGTAAGCCAGATGCTTTGCACTGCAGCAAAACCACAGTACACAAGCAAGTGGATCTGTACCCTGACCAAGGCAATAATGACTTCTTCACAGATGCTAGAGCTGCAGGCAACGGCAAGGTCAAACCTGTTCAAACCTCCTGTCTATGAAAGGGTCATCAATTATATCTTTGTTGCAAATGAAGTTAACTTATAGTGTAGGAAAAAAAACGGTGACTGGCCTAAAGTAAAATAGTACAGAGGAGGCGGCAAAGTAAATGTAAGGAGTATGTGAGATGCCTCAGATACATTTATCACAGAAAGAACATGTTCAGAGCATGCATGAGTGCAACTGACCAAAAGCAAGGAAGATGTACATTCTGACAGCCATCATCAGAGACTATGATGATCTGAAATCTAGCTACTTGCTATCTTAAAGCTTACTGTCACACTGGGGTGCTTGTGAGCCAGGAGGTAACCACTTGAGCATTGACTTTACTTGAAGGCTTTGGGGAGGGTGTAAACATATTATTTTCATTATAAAACAACCCGATGCTTGCTTGGGTTCAGACACACCCTGCGGCTTAGTTCAGTTTGTTGCCACAGCTGGCTGGCTGACTGGCATCCTCTGCTGGCGAAAAGATAATAGTAACCTACTTTTTACTGCAATGGATATATTCTTGAAAACTGTGTATATCATACCCACTGCCATCAAGTCACTACCAACTAATAGCAACTCTATAGGACACAGAACTGCCTCATAGGGTTTTCAAGGCTTCAATCTTATGGAAGCAGATTGTCACATCTTTTTTCTGTGTGAAACGGCTAGTGGACTCAAATTGCTGACCTTTTGGTTAGCAGCTAAATGTTTAACCACTGCACCATCAGAGCAGTACCATAATATATTTTAATTTTTTATTGTGAATTTTGTGAAAGTTTACAGAGAAAATTGGTTTTCCATTCAATTGTTGACACACGTTTTGTTTGGTGACACTGAATGTAGTCCCTACAATGTAACAGCACTCTTGCCACTTCCTCCCTATAGTTACCATTTCCATTTGTCCTCTTTCCTATCCATTCCTGCCTTCTGTGCTTTAACCCTGGGCAAATGCTGCCCTTTTGATCACATATGGTTGACTGTTCTAAGAAGTGTGTACCTCCCTTGTGTTACTGTTCACCCCATTGTGATAGTATACTTTAAACAGAACACTGATAATTGTTGCATAAAGAAACTTCTTCAAATAATATTTTGAAAAGGAGAGATAATAGTAAATTTTTATGTAAATCCTATTAGAGTAAAAACAATTCTAACAAAAACCTTCATGTAAAAAAATGTATATAACTAGAAGTAGTTCAATATATTTAAGAACCAAAAACCAAACCCACTGCCATCAAGTTGATTCCAACTCATAGTGACCCCATTGGATTTCCAAGGAGGTAAATCTTTATGGAAATAGATTGCCCCATCTTCCTTCTGTGGAGGGACTGGTGGGTTTGAACCACAAACCTTCTGGTTAGCAGTCAAATGCCTTAGCCACTGTGTCACCAGAACTACATCTTGATGCCTACTGGGGCACTAGAGCAGTCTTGTGGGCTCCAGCTGGCCCAGGAGATATTCTGGTTTGTGGGAAGATAGATCTGGAGGGGTGTGGATGAGAGGCCAGGGTTGGAGGGGGAGGGTAAGTCTGGGAGAAGGGTACTTAACACAATGGATATTTACCAGACAGAATGGAAGTACTTCAATATTTTAAATGAGTTCTACTCATTTGAATCAAGTAGCATCAAAGTAGTCACAGTCCAAAGTGATGAACAACTTATTTCCCAGAGTTGCTGATACAAAGGAATTTAAGTGCAATTTAAAAATTATATATTAAATTCCTTTGTAATTTTGACATATGTATTTCACCCAGTACCATGGTTATATGTACATACATGTAACGTTGACTTACCTTCAACATACGTATTTCTCTTAGAGCTATTTTCTTAACAACAGGATCATCTTCAGATTCCACAAATTTTTTAATAGCTACTACTTGTCCAGATGTTTTGTTTCTGCATTTGAATACAACACCATAAGACCCTTCTCCAATCTTAGCCAATTTTTCATACTTTTCCATTATATTTGAAGTGACCTAAATTACTGTGTTGACTGAGTTGCAGTATAATGTTGTACCTGGAAAATAAGATCGACTCACCTTAATCAAGTTATAAAGAACAATGTTTGCACAGTTTATTACATAAAACCATTTTTTCAAGAATGCCAAAGGTTTATTTCCATTCATTATATTAAAGTTCATTTAAACATATTTGGATGCTATTCTGTTTGGGTTTGTCCTATGCACCTCTTCTACCTATCACAGACTTAAATCTTATATTAAAATAAGATTTAAGTCTATGATAGGTTAAAATATAAATCTTATATTAGTTCTAGCAATGGATCTGTGTTTATCTCAGTGAACTAAAAGAATATGTGGAAAGGAACTTTATCCAGTCTATTGTTTTCATTATCCTCAAGTAAATGATTAAAATATGATGCTATAAAAATCAAGCTGAAGGAATAGATCTTCCTCTTGAATATGGCTTTATCTTTTCCTAACCTTTTTTTTTGTTCTTTTGAACTAGGCAGTTTGTCTTTATTTATTTATTTAACTATGATTTGGGTGAAAGTTTACAGAGCAAACTGGTTTTCCATTCAATAATTCAACACATTTTGTGACATTCTCTGTAATTCCCACAATGTAACAGCACTCTTCTCACTTCCTCTGTGTTTACCATTTCCCTTCATACTTCTTTGCTGTTCCTTCCTGCCTTCTGAGTTTTATCCCTGGGCAAATGCTGACCTTTTCATCTCCTATGGTTAACTGTTCTAATAAGTGTGTACCTCTTTGGTATTACTGTTCATATCATAGGCTTGTCTATTGTTTGGCTAAAGTTGAGCCATGGGGATGAGTTCAGTTCTAGGCTGAAGGGTGTCTAAAGGCCACAGTCTAGGGATTCCTCCAGTCTCTATTAGACTAGTAAGCCTGATCATTTTTATGATTTTGAATTCTGTTCCACATTTTTCTCCCACTCCATCCAGGACCTTTTATTGTGATCATTTCACAGCAATAAGCAGTGGTAACTGGGTACCATCTACTTTTTCTGGTCTCAAGTTTGTGCATAGTGCCTAAGGCAGTTGACTGCTAACCAGAAGGCTGGTAGTTCAAACCCACCAGCCACTCCTCGGAAGGAAGATGGGGCAATCTACTTCCGTAGTGATACTGCCTCAGAAACCCAAGGAGGCATCGCTATGAGTCGGGTCTGACTTGACGGCACATAACAACATCACCACAACAGTTCACAGGGTCCATTAGTCCTTTGGACTAATTGCTTCCCTGCATCTTTGATTTTCTTTACTCTTCTTTGCTCCAGACAAGGAGAGACCAATAGTTGCACCTTAGATGGTGGTTGGTAAGCTTTTACAACCCCAGTCACTACTCACCAAAGTAGGATGTAGAACAATGCCTTTGTGGACTATGTTATGCTAATTGAACTTAGTGTTCCTATAGTCCTGAGACCCACTCCTCACCAAATCTAACTTTTGAATATTGCAGTGACTACAAGAGTTGTGTAAGAATTGATACGAAGTGCTATACTTCCACCTGGAAAGAAAGAGAAAATGTGGCCCCCTGCACAAAGCAGTCATTTTTTTTAATGACAATAATAACAAAATTCTTTCAGAGCATTATTTATTGTGCTTAGCTTTTATTTTTATGGAGGAACATATCCTTAAATTCTTACCTCCTCCCCACCCCCACCAAAAAAAATGATAAAGCACAAAAAAGAAGGGTGATTTCTCTACTCAATGAATACTTTCATACCCACAGTGTTTTCTGTGGAAACTGGTGGTGGCTGTTAGCTGCCCACGAGTTAATTCCCACTCATGGTGACCCTAGGTGTGCAGAGTAGAAATTCTCCACAGGGTTTTCAAGGCTGTGACCTTGTGGAAGCAGATCACCAGGCCCATCTTCCTAGGTACCTCTGGGTGGATTTGAACAGCCAGCCTTTTGGATAGTAGCTCAGTTGAGTGCTTAGCCATATACATTCTAATTGCATAAAAATATGCGGTTGAGAGAACTTATTACCTGGGTAAATGACCACTAACATACTTTTTTTTTTTTTTTTTTAATGCATTCTATTCCTCTCCTATAGAAAACTCTAACATACATACTTAAGTAATATATGGAAAATTCACCACAAATTATATTCTGAAAGCCCTAGTAATGACACTGTATTTTTCACTAAGTATTATTTTCTCAAGAGTATTTAGATACAGGCATGTATATATTTGCCTTTCTTTTGCTTAGTAGTAATAGGTGACTGGAACAGAACTGAAGAACAGGAAAAACTAGGAATTTGCTTTAAAAAATTATTGGTACAAAATTTTGTAGATTCTTAAATTTAACCTATTTGACTGCTTACCAGAAGGGTGGTGGTTCAAACCTACCAGCCACTCCTTGGAAGGAAGATTGGGCAATCTACTTCTGTAGAGTTACTGCCTTAGAAACCCAAGAAGGGGTCACTGTGAGTTGGAATCAACTCGATGGCAGCAAGTTTGTTTGTTTGTTTGTTTGTTTTTTGGTATAGTTACTGAGACAAAGTACATATATGCCTGAAAGCTTAATCATGAAGTTTTAGTCTAGGTGTTATTTTCATCTTCCCCTCTAGGTAGGTGATCTGATTTATTAATCTACGACTTTCCTTTTTTAACAGATTGTATAATGACTGGTTCATCAGACTATGATTTAGATCTCTTGGTTAACATCAAACAAACTGTTGATTACAATAAAATAAGTTTCCAGAAAACAATATTTTTTTGGTTGTTGTAAATACTATTGAGTTGATTTTGTCTCATAGTGACTCCATGTGACAAAGTAGAATTGCCCCACAGGCTGTGATCTTTATGGGAGCAGATTGTCAGGTCTTTTGGTTTGCAGCTGAGCCCTAAACTGTTGTGTCATCAGTGCTTCTTCTTTATCTGGTAATGTCTCAATATTATCTGCTTTCTAAAACCCTTCTATGTTCATGGAAGGTAAGTTTGCACCCACAGGCAGGAGTGAAATCAACATGGGAATTCCACAAAGGAATCTGTGAATCTACTTCCAGCTTACTAGGACTCTCCCAGCCTTATTAGAAGTAGTAATTCCTAATCTCTTACTTGAGGTACAGATCAATGATCCAACTACTTGATGAACATCTCTACATGAATGGGCTATGTATCCAAAATTGGTATGTTCTACACCAAATGCCTTATATTCTTTCTTTCTTTAGACTTTACTCCTATCTAAAATTCATAAACCTGCTCAACATTACACCCAATAGTTTGTCAAGAAACATAAGGTGGAAGATACGTTGGGTAGGTTACTGCTTTCTGCCTGTGGACTCCGCAGGGGAAGCATCGTTAAAGTCTTTTTATTTTTTTCTGCCCACTGCCGTCATGTCTAAGTCAGAGTCTCCTACAGAACCCGAACAGCTGTGAAAACTCTTCATTGGAGGGTTAAGCTTTGAAACAACAGATGAGAGTCTGAGAAGCCATTTTGAACAATGGGGAACGCTCACAGACTGTGTGGTAATGAGAGATCCAAACACCAAGCGTTCCAGAAGCTTTGGATTTGTCACTCTACGGTGGAGGACGTGGATGGAGCCATGAATGCAAGACCACACAAGGTAGATGGAAGAGTTGTGGAACCAAAGAGAGCTGTCTCACGGGAAGACTCTCAAAGACCAGGTGCCCACTTAACTGAAAAAAATCTTTGTTGGTGGCATTAAAGAAGACACTGAAGAACATCACCTAAGAGATTATTTTGAACAATATGGGAAAATTGAAGTGATTGAAATCATGACCGACTGAGGCAGTGGCAAGAAGAGGGGCTTTGCTTTTGTAACTTTTGATGACCATGACTCTGTAGATAAAATTGTCATTCAAAAACACCATACTGTGAATGGCCATAACTGTGAAGTAAGGAAAGCCCTCTCAAAGCAAGAGATGGCCAGTGCCTCTTCTAGCCAAAGAGGTCGAAGTGGTTCTGGAAACTTTGGTGGTGGCCGTGGAGGTGGTTTTGGTGGGAATGACAACTTTGGTCGTGGAGGAAACTTCAGTGGGCATGGTGGCTTCGGTGGCAGCTGTGGTGGTGGTGGATATGGAGGCAGTGGGGATGGTTATAATGGATTGGGTAATGATGGAAGCAATTTTGGAGGTGACAGAAGCTACAATGATTTTGGCAGTTACAACAATCAGTCTTTAAATTTTGGACCCATGAAGGGAGAAAACTTTGGAGGCAGAAGCTCTGGCCCTTATGGTGGTGGAGGTCAATACTGTGCCAAACCATGAAACCAAGGTGGCTATGGTGGTTCAAGCAGCAGCAGTAGCTATGGCAGTGGCAGAAGGTTTTAACGATTGCCAGGAAACAAAGCTTAGCAGGAGAGGAGAGCCAGAGAAGTGACAGGGAAGCTACAGGTTACAACAGATTTGTGAACTCAGCCAAGCACAGTGGTGGCAGGGCCTAGCTGCTACAAAGAAGACATGTTTTAGACAAATACTCATGTGTATGGGCAAAAAAAAAAACAAAACTCGAGGACTATGTTTGTGACTAATTGTATAACAAGTTATTTTAGTTTCTGTTTTGGGGAAAGTGTAAAGCATTCCAACCAAGGGTTTTAATGTAGATTTTTTTTTCACGCATGCTGTTGATTGCTTAAATAGTCTGATCATGAAGCTGAATAAATGTCTTTTTTAAAAATGTGCTGTGTAAAGTTAGTCTACTCTAAACTGCCCCAATAGTGTGAAGTTTAGAATTCCTTCAGGGTGATGCCAGGTTCCACTCAAAATTTATTTAAAACCTTAGAAGACTGCTTGGGGGCACAGAAGCCGTTGTCTTCAGAAACCTTGGTGTAGTTGAACTGACAGTTACTGTGTTGTGACAGAGTTCACCATTAAAATGGTTACCCAAGCAAAGTTACAGAATTTATTTGGTTATAAAAATGATTGTTGGAACATCCTATGCAATATATCTAAACTGAATAATGCTACCAGATAAAATTATAGATGGGATTGAAGCTTATGTATCCATTATCATGTATAATCAATAAACAATTTAATATCTTGAAAAAAAAAAGAAACATAAGGTGGGAAACTTTAAGGTAACTAGAGTTAATGGAAATTATGTGTTATCATCTTTATTATTATATACCTGTCACAAAGCTAAGGAGCTCTGATGGCATAGAGGTTAAAACATTTGGCTGCTAACTGAAAGGTTACTGGTTTGAACCCAACAGCCGTTCTGTGGGAGAGATGAGGTAGTCTGGTTCTGTAAAGATTTACAGCTTTGGAAACCCTAAGGGCAGCTCTACTCTGTTCCATAGGGTTGCTATGATTTGGAATCATAGCAATGGTAGAGGGTCCACAAAGCTATACCATTCAACCTGAAGAACAACTAAAATGACACAAATCCAATGCTTTCAACCTAACAAGAAGACAGAGAACTCTACAAATATAAGTAGAAAAGTAAATCCCTAAATCTGGTAAAGATATCTCTTAAGCTCCCACTGCAAGCTTTTGCAGAAAGGCAAGATGGGAGTTGGGTAAGCATGGGAAGAGAAAAGGTAAAGAATGGCATAAGACAGACTTAAAATCATCTCCTTCATAAAATAAAATACATCCCAAGTGCAAAAATATTGAGAGTGTCCTGGAAGAGTAGAGTGCTGACTACAGGAAAGGGCTGCTATCCAAAATATTGGTGGTTTTAATTGACCTAGAGATGCCTTAGAAGAAAGGAGTGGCAATCTACTTCTGAGAAATCAGTCATTAAAAACCTTATAGGCTATTATTCTACTCTGAAACATACAGAGTCTCCGTAAGTTGGAACTGAACTGATAGCAACTACTTTCTTTTCCCCTCAAGTGGCAGGAAAGCAGGGGAAAGGAGAGAAAAAGCCAGGGGGACCAGGACAGAGTATGGATGCAATGGCAGGGATCCAGGTAAGGGGAGAGACCCAAGTCCCACCCCCAAGTGACAGAAAAGAGGCAGCGATCCATGTAAGGGGAGGGTGGAGAGGTTTCGAACAGCTAAGGGAGACAACCTTATCTACTGGTTTGTCCTACTGTGGTGGCACGTTGCTGTGAGGCTTGAGGCTGTGCCACCAATGTTTCAAACTCAGCAGGGTTATACAGGTTTTAGTGTGGTTTGCAGAGTGAGGAAGACTAGGAAGAAGGAAGAGGTTATCCACTTCTCAAAGAATTAGCCAGGGAAAAACTTATGAATAGCAGAGAAATACTGTCTGATACATTACTATGGAAAGTTATGAATAGCCTGGAAACATTATTCAATACAGTGCAGGAGGATGAGCCACTTAGGTTGGAAGGCTCTTAAAATATGACTGGGAAAGAGTTGCATCATCAGAGTAGAACCAGCCTTGATGATATGGATAAGGTAAAGCTTTCGAGACCTCCACTTGCTGACATGGCATGACTCAAATTGAGGAGAAACAGCTGCAAACATCCATTAATAATCAGAACATGGAATGTATGAAGTATGAATCTAGGAAAATTGGAAGTTGTCAAAAATGAAATGGAATGCATAAAGATTGATATCATAGCCATTAGTGAGTTCAAATGGACTTGTTTTGGCCATTTTGAATCAGACAACCATATGATCTACTATGCTGGGAATGTCAATTTGAAGAGGAAGGGCATAGCATTCATCATCACAAAAGATGTTTCAAGATCTGTCCTGAATTACAATGCTGTCAGTGATAGGATAATATCCATACACCTACAAGGAAGACTAGTTAATATGACTATTATTAAAATTTATGCACCAACCACCAAAGCCAAAGATGAGGAAATTGAAGATTTTTTTCAGTTTTTGCGGTCTGAAATTGACCAAACGTGCAAACAGGATGTGTTAATTATCACTGGTGACTGGAATGCAAAAGTTGGAAACAAAGACAAATCACCGGTGGTTGGAAAATTTGGCCTTGGTGACAGAAATAATGCTGGAAATCACATGATAGAATTTTGCAAGACCAATGACTTATTCATTGCAAATACCTTTTATCAACAACACAAACTGCAGCTATACACATGGACTTCGCCAGATGAAATACCTAGGAATCAGACTGACTACATTTGTGGTAAGAGGTGATGGAAAAGCCCAATATCTTCAGGCAAAACAAGGCCAGGAGCTGATTGTGGAACAGACCATCAATTGCTCATATGCAAGTTCAAGTTAAAGCTGAAGACAATGGAAAGAAGTCCATGAGAGCCAAAATATAACCTGGAATATATCCCTCCTGAATTTAGAGACCATCTAAAGGATAGATTTGATGCATTGAACACCAATGACTGAAAACCAGAAGAACTGTGGGATGACAACAAGAACACCATCCATGAAGAAAGCAAGAGGTCACTGAAAAGATGAGAAAAGACCAAAATGGATGTCAGAAGAGACTCTGAAATTCACCTTTGAGCAAAGAGTAGCAAATGGAAGAAATGACAAGATAAAAGAGCTGAACTGAAGATTTCAAAGAGTAGCTTGAGAAGACAAAGCCAATTACTATAATGAAATGTGCAAAGACTTGGAGTTAGAAAACCAAAAGGAAAGAACATGCTTGGCATTTCTGAAGCTGAAAGAACTGAGGGGGAAAAAAAAAAAAAAAGAAAAAGCCTTGAGTTGCAATATTGAGATTCTATGGACAAAACACTGAATGATGTAGAAAACATCAAAAGAAGATAGAAGGAATACACAGAGTCACTGTACCAAAAAGAACTGGTAGATCTTTATCCATTTCAGGAGGTGGCATATGATCAAGAAGCAATGGTATTGAAGGAAGAAGTCAAATACGCACTGAAGGAATTGGTGAAGAACAAGGCTCCAGGAATTGATGGAATATCCATTGAGATGTTTCAACACACGGATGCCCCATTGGCACTCAGTTATGCCAAGAAATTTGGAAGACAGTTACCTGGTCAACTGACTGGAAGAGATCCATATTTATACCCATTACAAAGAAAGGTGATTCCACAGAATGTGGAAATTATCGAGAAATATCATTTATATTGCATGCAAGTAAAATCTTACTGAAGATAATTCAAAGATGGTTGCAACAGTATATTGACAGAGAACTTCCAGAGGTGTAAGCTGGATTCAGAAGAGGACGTGGAACAAGGGATATCATAGTTGCTGTCAGATGGATCTTGGCTCAAGGCAAAGAATACCAGAAAGATGTTTACTTGTGTTTTATTGACTATGCAAAGGCATTTGATTGTGTGGATAACAAAAAATTGTAGATAATGTTGAGAAGAATGGGAATTCCAGAACACTTAATTGTACATAAGGAACCTGTACATAGACCAGCAGACTGTCATTCAAACAGAATAAGAGGACACTGCATGGTTTAAAATCAAGAAGTGAGTGTGTCAGGGGTGTATCCTTTCACCATACTTATTTAATCTATATGCTGAGCAAATAATACAAGAAGTTGGACTATATGAAGAAGAATGTGGCATCATGAGGAGTTCCAGCAAGATGGCAGACTAGGGAGAAGGACTGCACAGACCCTCTTCAACAAAGAAAAGGGAAAACAATTAACACAGACACAGAAGATAATCTTGGACCCCTGAGCTTTGAAGGGAAGGATACAAAAGTGGACTAAACCCCAACTAGCAGAAGAATTTGCACGAAAATACCAAAAAAGGAGACACACGGAGCTGCGGTCTGGCAGCGATCCTGAGCAATCCTGATGGCACAGACAGCTTGGAGATTCCTGAGTGGTGGTAGGACCTAAGAATTAACCTAAAAATCAGCCCTACTAGCCAGGGACTGCACAGAGGACTGCTCTGGTGGCTGGGGAATAAATGGAGAAGGTGAAGAGAAAGGCGGGCTGAGCTGTAAACTTTTGCCAGTCTGGAGGGTGCCGCCATTTTGAAGGTTTAAAAGTGGCTTGACTATTTTGGATATTTAAAGAGACAGCGCTCTCGCAGATTTCTGGGGCTTAAGAACATGTTCTGCTTTCCAGCAACCCCTAGGACTCCGGACCTGAAAGACTGAAAAGGTACCACCTTCCTCTTGTTACTCTTATACCCCACCACTGCTTGGTGAATGGAGGTGCGACCATCCCCCACTTCCACCTACCTTCTAGGCCCACAGGAACTCCATTACAGTCTGTGTGCTCAGACGGAGCCTGGGTGCCCTGCCCTGTCCTCCACTGATTTATTTTTTTCTTTTTCACTTTCTTTTTTTCTGGTGATTAGTTTGCTTGTATTTGTCTGTTCTAAAACAACTATAGCCACTCCCCGAAAGGAAGATGGGGCAGTCTACTTCCGTAGTGATACTGCCTTGGAAACCCAAGGAGGGGTCACTATGAGTCAGGTCCAGCTCGACGGCACATAACAACAACAAAACAGCAACATTATTATTAATACTTTTGTCCTTTTTACTATTATTCTTAATCGTCCCCTCCCAGGTCCTAGTTTGCAGCTTATTTTCTTTTTCCTGTTCCTGGATGAAATTTTTTGTGTTTTTAATTTAAGTGTTTTTTTTTTTTTTCCCCCCTTTTTTCTCATGGTTAACCCTGTTCCTTGTTTTCCTTTTTGCATTTTTCCCATTTTTCTTCCTTCATTATTCTCCTTCTCTTTTTTTTTTCTCTTAGTGCCCTATTCCCAGATATTGCAGCTTTTCTTGTTTTTTTCTTCTT
>NW_006921718.1:2933766-2935687 GCF_000298275.1 Orycteropus afer afer | reverse complement strand
AGAACCCAGAAATAGACCCATCAACCTACGGTCAGCTGATCTTTGACAAAGGGCCAAAATCCATTAAATGGGGAAGAGAATGCTTGTTTAATAAATGGTGCTGGCAAAACTGGAGATCCATTTGCAGAAAAATGAAACAAAATCTGTACCTCACAACATAAATAAAAACTAACTCCAGACAGATCAAAGACTTAAATGTGAAACCTAAAACTATAATAGAGTTCCTCAAGGAAAAACTGGAGGCAAATTTAGGGGCCCTAAGGAAGTCTAGCCCAAACCCACGAGCCACTCCTCGGAAAAGAGATGGGGCAATCTACTTCCGTAGTGATACGGTCTCAGAAACCCACGGAAGGGTCGCTACGAGTGGGGTCCAACTCGATGGCATATAACAACAACAACAATATATGGCATAAATAGACTATTAAGCATAACCCAAAATGCACAAACAGCAGAAGAAAAACTAGATGAATGGGACCTTCTAAAAATTAAATTTTTTTGAGCTTCCAAAGACTTCTCCAAAAGAGTCAAAAGAGTTCCACAGACTGGGAATAAATATTTGGCAATGACATATCTGATAAGGGACTTATCTCTAGAATTTATAGAAAACTCCAACACCTCAATAACTAAAAGACAAATAATCCCATGAAAAAATGGGTAGAAGACACGAACAGACACTTGACCAAGGAGAATATTCAGGCGCCAACAAACATATGAAGAAATGCTCATGGTCATTAGCCATTGCTGTTGCTGTTGCTGTTATGTGCCATCAAGTCAGACCCGACTCATAGCGACACCTTCTAGGGTTTCCGAAGCAGTATCACTATGGAAGTAGATTGCCCAACCTTCCTTCTGAGGAGTGGCTGGTGGGTTTGAACCACCAGCCTTCTGGTTACCAGTCAAATGCCTTAGGCACTATGCTATCAGAGCTCCATTAGAGAGATGCAAATCAAAACAATAATAAGATACAATCTTGCTAAAGCATAGTAGCAAAGTTCAACAAGACAGAAAATAACAAATGCTGGTGAGGATGTGGAGAGATTGGGACTCACATACACTGCTGGTGAGATTGTGAAATGGTACAACCAATGTGGAAAGCTGTATGGCGATTCCTTCAAAAGTTGGAATTAGAAATACCATTTGACCCAGCCATTCCTTTACTAGGTATACATATCCTAAAGAAGTGAGAGCCGTGACAAGAACAGACATAAGGACACCCATGTCCATCTCAGCACTATTTACAATAGCCAAAAGATGGAAACAACCTAGGTGCCCATCAACTGAGGCATGGATAACCAAACTATGGTACATACACACAATGGAATACTATGCAATACTAAAGAATAATGTAGAATCTGCAAAACACCACATAACACAGATGAACCTAGAGAACATTATGCTGAGTGAAATAAGTCAATCACAGAAGGACAAATACTGGATTAATCCATTATTGTAAAAGTCAAGGAAAGGTTTATATATGGAAGGAAATTTTCTTTATTGGTTACCAGAGGTAGGAGTGTAGGGGAGAGGGTAGGGAACACTGTTAGATAGGTAGAAATAAGTATTGATTTGGGTGAAGAGAAGGACAATGTACCAAATGTGAGTGATCAGCATGGTGGCATTGAGGAAGAGGAAGATATAGAGAGGTACATGGGAGGTACAGACAACAAAGATGAACCCTTTTGCACATACAGTACTCCGTTGTCAGTGAAGGCAAACATGGGTATACGGGTGTATAGGCTGAACTATTAGATATGTCTATGCAGCGTGAAGTGTACCCAGGACTATGTATAGGGTTGGCAGGCAATGGTCCTATAAGTTTATTTGTATGATCTGAATTCTCAGGTGTATAGTAGAGCTGACAAGGGACAAAGTTGTAGTCACTTCTTGGTCACAGCCAGCTACCCAGAGGGACTGAGTAGTT
>NW_006921718.1:2931815-2933381 GCF_000298275.1 Orycteropus afer afer | reverse complement strand
CTGGAATTGAACCCATACCTGTGGCTTCCAGCCAAAAAAAAAGACAGGCATATGAGTTGAACATTTACCTGAAGTAGACACATTCCTTGGAGAGAACAATCATGTGAGAAAGAGGGGCTGTATATGCACAGGGAGACAGCTCAGGGGGCAGAAGTGCATGGAGGATGGACAAAGGGAAGAGGTAAGTATCAAGAGGAGGTGGGATGGGAGCTGTTGCATTGTGGTAAATTGTAGTCAATGTCATAAGACAAAGTGTATGTGAACTGCCGTATGGAAAGTGAATTTGCTCTGTAAATTTTCACTCAAATCACAATTGAGGAAAAAAAAAAAAAAAACTACCAGCAGCAATAAACCAATTTGCATTGCACTGGATACAAGAGTAAAATAAGAGTAATAAATTGAGTTTGTTTATGCTGGCAACAAACAATTTGGATATGAAATTAAGAAAACAATTTCATTCACAACAGCACAAAAATAATAAAATATGTTAGCACATGAAAGGATTTTGTTGTTGTGTGCTGCCAATTTCATCTGATATTGACCCTATGTGATAGAGTAGAACTGCACTATAAGGTTCCAAACTGCCAATCTTTTGGTTAATAGTGGAGATGTCTTTATCACTGCAACACCAGGGTACAAATTAAAATATGGTAACATACCACTACATACCCACTAAAGCAACCATTGCCGTGGAGTCGGATCCAACCCATAGCAACCCCTCCTTGGGTTTCCAAGGCAGTATCACTATGGAAGTAGACTGCCCAACTCTCCTCCCAGGGAGAGGCTGGTGGGTTTGAACTGCCAGCCTTCCGGTTAGCAGTCAAGTGCCTTATGCGCTACACTACCAGAGCTCCCACATATCCACTAGAACTGTGAAAAATACAAAAGACTGATAATATCAAGTGTTAATAAAGAACTAAAACTTTAGTGGGAGGGAGGAAGGAAGAGAGTAGTTGAACATGTGGGCTCAAGACCATTGTCACAGGGAACATCAAGCTCAACTGGCATAACATACTACACTAAAAAAGTTCTACATCCTACTTTGGTGCATAGTGACTGGGGTCTTAAAAGCTTGCAAGTTGCCATATAGATGCAACAATGGGTTTCTCCTCATCCACAGCAAAGAAGAATGAAGAAAAGCAGACACATGGAAATAGTTAGTCCAAGGGACTGGTAGACCATGTGATCCTCAGCCTACATCACCAGGAGACCAGAAGAACTAGATGGTACCTGGTTACCATAGTCAACCAAATTTGATGGGGGATCAGTGCAGGAGATTCTGGATAGAGTGGGAGAACAATCTGGAACAAAACTCAAAATCATTTGGCAGGGGGGAAGGGACCAGGTTTGCTGGTCTGATGGAGTCTGGTGGAACCACTGAGACTATGGCCCCTAGCTGCCCATCAGGTCTGGATTGAACCCATACCTGTGGCTTCCAGCCAAACAAAAGACAGGCATATGAGCTGAATGTTTACACTAGGTAGATATGCTCCTTGGAGAGAACAATCATAGGAGAACAGAAGGGCTCTGTATGCACAGGGACATAGCTCAGGGGGCAGGAGTGCA
>NW_006921718.1:2879175-2930748 GCF_000298275.1 Orycteropus afer afer | reverse complement strand
CTTCTCCAGAAAGCAGTCCTTGTGACAACATGACCAAAGTAGGTAAGATAAGTCTGGCCATTCTTTCCTTCAAGGAGCATTCCGGCTGTATTTTTTCCAGAACAGATTTGTTCTTTTAGCAGTTCATGGTACTTTCAGTATTGTTTGCCAACACCACAATTCAAAAGCATCAATTTTTTTTCAGTCTTCTTTGTTCACTGTTCAGCTCTCACAATGCATGTGAGGCAACTGAAAATACCATGGCTTCGGTTAGGCGCACCTTAGTCTTCAAGGAGACATCTTTGCTCTGTATCACCTGAAAGATGTCTTTTGCAGCAGATTTGCCCAATGCTATATGTCATCTGATGTCTTGACTGCTGCAATACCAGAGTGCAAATTAAAACTATGATAACATACCACTACACACCCACCAGAACTGTGAAAATACAAAAGACTGATAATATTAAGTGTTAATAAAAAAGGAAAACTTATATATTGGTGTTGATTACAGAACCAAGTAATATGAAGTCTTTGACTACTGCAATATTTTCTCCATTTATCGTGATGCTGCTTATTGGTCCAGTTGTGAGGATTTTTGTTTTCTTTATATTGAGGTGTAATCCATACGGCAGACTGTGTAGTCTTCAATCTTCATCAGTAAGGGCTTCAAGTCATCCTCACTTTCAGTAAGCAAAGTTGTGTTGTCTGTGTATCATTGGTTGTTAATGAGTCTTCCTCCAATCCTGATGCCACGTTCTTCGTATAGTCCAGCTTCTCAGATTATTTGCTCAGCATACAGATTTAATAAGTATGGTGAAAGGATACGCTGATGCACTCCCTTCTTGATTTTAAACTATGCAGTGTCCCCTTGTTCTGTTCGAATGACGGCCTCCTGGTCTCTGTACAGGTTCCTCATGGCTACAACTAAGTGTGCTGGAACTCCCATCCTTCTCAATGTTATCCATAATTTGTTATGATCCACATAATCGAATACTTTTGCATAGTCAATAAAACACAAGTAAACATCTTTCTGGTATTCTTTGCTTTGAGCCAAGATTCATGTGACATCAGCTATGATATCCCTCATTCCATGTCTTCTGAATCCAGCTTGCATTTCTGGAATGTTATTCATAATAACCCCAAACTGAAAACAATCCAAGTATCTGTCAACTTGTGAATGGATAAACACAATGTGGAATATCCCTGCAATAAAATACTACTCAGCAATAAGAAGGAATAAATACTGATGCATGCTATAATGCAGACAAACATTAAAAGAAAAAAAAAGGCAACATAATGTTAAGTGAAAGAAGCCAGAGACATGAAAACTACTTATTGTATTCTATTTATATGAATTTCTACAAAAGGCAAAGGAGCCACTGAGAAGAACATACCACTTCTGTGGTATTCTTGCCAAAATTCACACCCCAAATCTAATCATGAGAAAACAATAGTCACATTGAGGGGCTCTGTAGGATGTAAAAGAGCTCTTGTGGCATAGTGCCTAAGGTATTTGACTGCCAACCAGAAGGCTGTCGGTTCAAACCAACCAGCCACTCCTTGGAAGGAAGATTGGGCAATCTACTTCCGTAGTGATACCGCCTCAGAAACCCAAGAAACCCAACGAGGGGTCGCTGTGAGTCAAATCAAATGGATGGCAGTGAGGGTTTTTTTTTTTTTTTTTTTTACAAAATAAAGGAGCCCTGGTGGTGCAGTAGTTAAGTGCTTTGTTGTTAAGCTGTTGTTAAATGCTTGGTTGAACCCCCCAGCCATTCTGCAGGAGAAAGATGTGGCAGTCTCCTTCCATAAAGATTACAGCTTTTGAAACCCTATGGAGTAGGCCTACTCTATTCTATAGGGTCAAGGAATTAACTCGATGCAATGAGTGTTTGGTTTCCTACACAATAATTGGCCTCCCTGGTGATTCTATTCCCAGCTAATGTACTCCATGTGCAGCTACCGTCCATTTTTCAGTGGTGGTTTGCATGTTGCTATGATGCTGAACAGATTTCATTGGAGCTTCCAAACTAAGATGGACTAGATGATGTACTTCTGAAAATCAGCTAATGAAAATGCCTGTGGATCACAATGGTCCAATCCTATAGTACATGTGGTTCCCATGAGTTGGGGCCAAGTTGACAGAAGCTAAGAACAACTCATAAAAATGCGTCAAGGTCATAAAAGACAGAGGCCAGAAATTTCCAGATTGAAGGACACTAAAGAGATGTGAAAATTAAATGCAGTGAGATCATGGAAAGAAGAAAAAGTAACTCCAAAGAATAATAGTGAGATAACTGACAAAATCTAATTACTCACTGCTGTTGAGTTGGATCCGACTCATAGTAACCCCTCCTTGGGTTTTTGAGGCAGTATCACTACAGAAGTAGATTGCCCAACCTTCCTTCCAAAGAGGGGCTACTGGGTTTGAACCGCCAGCCTTCTGGTTAGCAGTCAAATGCCTTAGGCACTACATCACCAGAGCTCCCAAAAATCTAATTAGTGACTGTAGATTAGATATTAAATTTCCTGATTTTGGTAGTTGGTACTGTGGTTATGTAATGTTAGCCTACTAGTGACCAGAAGCCTTAACTACAACATAAACAGTTAACAGAGTTCTTGCTACACTTATTAGATTTTCACATGATGACATTCACACACACAAACACACACACACACATACACACACACAATGGCTTCATGTACTAACTGTAGGGCATTAAATGGAAGTGTCAATCATGGGAGAATGATCAATCATGGGAGAAAAGAAGAGCAGTGTATGCACAGGGAGACAGCTGGGGGTGGGGAGTGCATGGGAGGGAAGGACACAGGGAAGAGGTAACTATGGGGAGGACATGAGAAGAGAGCTGTTACACTGTGGGGAATTGCAGTCAATGTCATGAGACAAAGTGTGTGTGAGCTTCTGTATGGAAAATAAATTTGCTCTGTAAACTTTCCCCTAAATCACAATAAATATTAAAAAAAAAAAAAAAAAAAAAAAGGAACACATAATGATCAGTATCCTAGGAATTAGTGAGCTGAAATGAACTGGTATTGGCCATTATGAATCAGACAATCAAATGATCCTACCACACCAGGAATGACAAAGTGAGGGGGAATGGCATTGCATTCATCATCACAAAGAATGTTTCAAGATCTATCCTGAAGTACAATGCTGTCAGTGATAGGAAAATATCCATATGCCTGCAAGGAAAATCAGTTAATACTACTATTACTCAAATATATGCACCAACTGCTAAAGCCAAAGATGAAGAAAGATTTTTACAATTCTGCAATCTGAAACTGACAAAACATGCAATCAAGATGTATTGATGATTACTGGTAATTGGAATGTGAATGTTGGGCACAAAGAAGACTCATCAGTAGTTGGAAAATAATGGCATTGGTGACAGAAATGACACCAGAGATCGCATAATAGAATTTTGCCAGACCAATGACTTATTTTGAGATGGCTTGACAGCACCTAACAACAACAACATGACTTATTCATTGCAAATATCTTTTTTCAACAAGTGGCTGTACACTTAGACCTTGCTAGATGGAATACAAGGAATCAGACTGACTACATCTGTGGAAAGAGGTGATGGAGAAGCTCAATATCATCAGTCAGAACAAGGCTAGGAGATGCCTGTGGAACAGACCATCAATTGCTCATATGCAAGTTCAAGCTGAAGCTGAAGACAATTAAAACAAGTCCATGAGAGCCAAAATATGACCTTGGTTACATCCCACCTGAATTCAGAGATCATCTGAAGGACAGATTTGATGCATTAAACAGCAATGACTGAAAACAAGATAAGTTGTGGGATGACATCAAGAACATCATATGGAAAGAAAGCAAATGATTACTGAAAAGACAGGAAAGGAAGAAAAGACCAAAACAGATGTCAGAAATGACTCTGAAACTTGCTCTTGAGCAGCAAGTAGCTGAAGTAAATAGAAATGACAAGGTAAAAGAGCCGAGGAAAAAATTTCAAAGGGTGGTTCAAGAAGACCAAGTACTATAATAATATGTGCAAATACTTGGAGTTAGAAAAACAAAATGGAAGAACACATGCAGCATTTCTCAGGCTGAAAGAACTGAAGAAAAAATTCAAGGCTTTAATTGCAATATTGAATGATTCTATGAGCAAAATATTGAATAATGCTGGAAACATCAAAAGCTGGACAATGAATAAGGAAGATAAAGAAGAGCTGATGCTTTTGAGTTGTGTTGTTGGTGAAGAATAGTGAAAGTCCCACGTACTGCCAGAAGAACATACAAACCTGTCCTAGAAGAAGTGTAGCCAGAATGTTCCTTGGGAGTAAGAATGGCCAGACTTTGTCTCACCTGTTTTGGTTATGTCAGAAAAGACCATTCTCTGGAGAAGGATATGCTTAATGAAGTAGGGGGTCAATGAAAAAGAGGAAGACGCTCAACAAGATGGACTGATACAGTTGCTGCAATGATGGGCACAAGTACAGCAAGGATTGTGAGGATGGCACACGACCGGATAGTGTTTCATTCTGTTATACATAGGGTCACTATGAGTCAAAGTCGACTTGATGAAACCTAACAACAACAACCTGAGACCAGAAGAACTACATAGTGTTAGACTACAACTACAGACCATTCTTATCAAGGACACAATAGAAGGTCCTGGTTAGAATGGGAGAAAAATGTAGAAGAAACTCAAATTCATTAAAAAAGACTCACTGGACTGACAGAAGTTGGAGAAACCCCCGAGACTACTGCTCTATGACACACTTTTAGCCTAAACATGAAACCACTACCGGAGATGAACTTTCAGCCAAACAACAGATTGGATTATAAAATCAACAATATCACCTGAGATTAATGTGTCCCATCAACAGTTAACTGGTCAACATTTAAGGAGCCCTGGTGGCATAGTGCCTAAGGCATTTGACTGCTAACCTGAAGGTTGGTGGTTCAAACCCACCAGTCCATCCATGGAAAGAAGATGGGGCAATCTACCTTCGTAAAGTTTCACTGTCTCAGAAACCCAATGGGGGTCACTGTGAGTTGGAATTGATTCTATGGCAGTGAGTTTGGTTTGCTTTTGGTGGTGCAGGGGTTAAAGCATTTGGCTGCTAACCGAAATGTCTGCAGTTGTAACCCACCAACCACTCCATGGGAGAACGATGAGGGTGTCTCCATAAAGATTTACAGCTTTGGAAATCTAATGGGGCAGTTCTACTTTCTCCTATAGGGTCTCTATGAGTCAGAAGTGACTCCATTGACTCCATGGCAGTGGTTTCTTTTTTTTTTTTTTTTTGGTTTGGTCAAAAATTACCCAAACAAAGAGAACAAGGAGGGGAAGGGAAGTTAGATCAGAAACATAACAAACAGGATGGAAATAATGAGAATGCTCACACAATATGATCACTGTAACCAATGTCATGGAACAAGTCATATAAAAGTTGTTAATAGAACCTAAGTCATTTTGTAAACTTTCAACTAAAAGAAAAAAGATGTACACACAGAAAACACTTGGAGGCTGATCATTTTCCATGATTGTATCACAAATCAGTTCCTTAGCGCTCAAGCAAACCTAAGGAATACACTTCAAGTAAAACAAAATTAAAAAAGGGAGAGAAAATGGGGAGTAGGAAAAAAAGAAAGAAAAAAAATTAAAACATAGTGCCTAAGGTATTTGACTGCTAACCAGAACGCTGGTGGTTCAAACCCACCAGCCCCTCCTGGGAAGGAAGGTTGGACAATCTATTTCTGTAGTGATAACTGCCTCAGAAACTCAAGGAGGGGTCGCTATGAGTCGAATCCGACTCCACGGCAGTAAGTTTGGTTTGGTTTTGGAACCTAAAAGTTTCTTAGAAAATTAGTGTAAACAGTAGAATTTGGGATTGAGGTGGGACAGATTTGCAAGACCAGACCAGATTGGTTAGGGATTTTACAGGATACAAATAACAGCTTGCTGATGTTACCACTGTTTCGAATGAAACTAAACATTATTTGTATTTTTAAAAATTGAGCAGGAAAATGAACTACAAAGCACTACTGCATCTGTCCTATAAGCACAATACTGAATCACTGTATTTCAAAAATATACATTTTTTAAAAAAATAAACCTGTCTCGATGACATTACAGTCGGATTAATTAAAAGCACCCCCCAAAAAACAGTGACCATATAATTTCCATAACCAAAGAAACTAGTTTTGCTTAAGTATAACAAATTTCATGTATACGTACAACAGATCTGAAAATATGACACAAATCCAAGCGATTTCCAGGCCTCTAACCAGAAGGCTGGCGGTTCAAACCCACCAGCCACTCCTCGGAAGGAAGATGGGGCAATCTACTTCCGTAGTGATACTGTCTCGGAAACCCAAGGAGGGGTCGCTATGAGTCGGGTCCTACTCGATGGCACGTAACAACAATATATTCCAGAAACACAAGGAGGGGTCGCTGAGTCGGATCCGACTCCAAGGCAGTGAGTTTGGTTTGTTTTTAAAATACATTCCTAGAACGAGTTCTGGTAGCGCAGCGCCTAAGGCATTTGACTACAAACCAGATGGTTGGCAGTTCAAACCCACCAGCTGCTTCGCCGAAGAAAGATGAGGCAATCTACTTCCCTAATGATTTACCGCCTTGGAAACCCAACTGGGGTCGCTATGAGTCGGAGGCGACTTGAGGGCAAATGTTTTTTGTTTCTTTTAAAACTATCTCTACCCTTTACGTGACGAGACAGTCCAGCTTCTGAGCCACTTGTGCCCGTCCTGACGCGCAGATGCTCCGGCACCCGCAGGAGCCTGCCGCCCCCTCCCGCCACTGCCACGGACGCGTCCCGCCCCACCTCCGCTCCTCTCCTCCGGCCCTCCAGGGCCGCCCAGGGTTCATCGTGAGCCGGCGGGAGCCACACGCCCTTTCGCCTCGACCCCTTACATTTCCTTCTAGAAGCCCCGAAGGGAAGGGCAGCTCCCTCTTTTCAAGAAACTTTTCCTTTCTGGGAGCCTGAATCCTCATCTCATTTTTCTCTCCAGCCACCCACACCGCGGGAATCGCACTCACTGCGCGGCCGAGGTTTGACGGTGAAGCAGCCTCGCGCAGCCCCAACCTCTGCACCGCTCGCTCTGCGCAGACAGCTACACGCGCCGCCAGCCAGGAGAGGAGCCGCGGGCGTTTCCAGGCAACCAGGACGCTCAGGTCGCGCCGCCTTCCGGAGCAGGTCCCCGGGCACCGCCACAGGGGAGGCCTGATGTTCCGGCTCAACGCCTTGGTGGGTAACCTTTGGGCCAAGCCTCCAATATCCGGGTGTGAAAGCAGCAGCAGTCCCTCCTCTGAGAGCCTTTTAAATGTCATGAAGAATGCGCCCAGGAAACATTTTAACTACCTTTTTCCTGAACACTGTAATTATACCAAGCCCTGTTACTTTACAAGGCATCAGGGCCCAAAATTGAAAACATGGAAATGCTGAATATTGATTAATCTGTTTACCTGCCTGGGCAGAGGCTTTTAGTTTATAAAGTCTTCTATCATCAGCCATTATCTTTTGGATCTGCCTTATTGTCTAAATTTGGCTGCTGACCAGAAGAGCGAGGTTCAAACCACCAGCTGTTCTGCTTGCGGAAGTGAGGTGATCTGCATCCTTACAGATTTACAGCTTTAGAACCCAATGGGGCTGCTATGACTCAGAATTGACTCAATGGCAGTGGGTTTTGCTTTGGTTTTATTGTCTAAATAGCTTTTAACCAAAATTCTGTTGGCTTTTTGTAACAAGCATCTATTAGCTGTGGTATAATACTCCCATTTTTATAATTCAGCAAGCATTGGGTTCTATCTTTCCCAAGCTTAATACATTTACCTGCATACAGCAGTCATCACATTATTGTTCGATTTTCCCACTGGGTGGCAAATCTGTTGTATTCTGAATCATCCTGAAACGACTGAACCAACCTACTTCCAACCTTTTGCACTAAATAAAGTAAGGCTAAATAAGGAGTTCTGGTAGCACAGTGCCTAAGGCATTTGACTGCTAACCAGAAGGCTGGTGGTTCAAACCCATCAGCTGCTCCTAAGAAGGAAGGCTGGGCAATTTACTTCCCTAGTGATACTGTCTCAGAAACCCAAGGAGGGGTTGCTATGAGTTGATCTGACTCAAGAGCAGTGAGTTTGTTTTTTTTTTTTTTTTCGGTTTGGTGGAGTAGAGGGTAAGTCAGTTGGCCAACCAAAAGGTTGGTGGTTCGAACTCACCAACCACTCCACAGAAGAATGATGAGGCAGTCTGCTCCTATAAAGATTTACAGCCTTGGAAACTCAATGGGAGTCCCTATGAGTTGGAATCAACTTGATGGCAGTGAGTGAAGGCTAAATAAGAACCATATGCACCTGTTCTGAATTACCTACAAATGCAACTTGAAGACACACTTAGGGACAGATCTTTTTTGTAATCCAGGGACTACCTGCATACCAACAATCATGAAAATGGGGCAGGATAAGGCAATGTTTCCTTCTATTATACTTAAGGTTACTATAAGTCAAAGTCAACTCAATGGCAACTCACAAACACAATTACTATTTATCTTTATTAATCCAAGTATGTTCTTTGAATACTGGGACTTATAGCTTCTCAATATTTTCTCCAGTGCCAATGTTGTAGTGAAATAAATTTTCACCAAAGCCTGCTGCAGCAAAAGAAGTTTTCTTCACTGTGACTTACTAGAAAATGAAAGTGAATAATGGTAATTGGCTGTAAGCACTATGGCTATAAACTGGCCAAAATCCAAAGAAGTACAATTAATAGGCACTTTTAATACAATTTTAAGGTGCTCTAGTAGTACCGTGGGAGCTCTGGTAGTGTAGTGCCTAAGGCACTGGACTGCTAACCAGAGGGCTGGTGGTTCAAACCCACCAGCCACTCCTTGGAAGGAAGATGGGGCAATCTACTTCCGTAGTGATACTGCCTTGGAAACCCAAGGAGGGGTCGCTATGAGTTGGGTCCGATTCCATGGCACATAACAACAACAACAAACAGTACTGTGCCTAAGGTATCTGACTGCTAACCAGAAGGTTAGAGGTTCAAACCCACCAGCCACTCCATAGAAGCAAGACTGGGCAATCTACTTCTGTAGAGATTCACCACCTTGGAAACCCAGTAGGGGTCACTATGAATCAAAATTGACTCGATGGCAGTGGGTTTGGTTTTTTTTTTTAAATACTATTTTGACAAGTGCTGATTCATTGGAAGTAAGGGATTTTCAACATGCCTGTGGTTGTGTGTCAGTTTGGCTGGGCTGTGATTTTGAGTGGCTTGGCAGCTGGATGTAGTGATTCCCCATGATGAGACTGGATGTGGTGTAATCATTTCCATGGTGGAATCTCCTTTGAGCAGTTAATTAGTTGAAGGGGAGTTGCCTTTGGGGTGTGGCCTGCTTCCAGTATATACAAAAAGCTTTGGGAAAGGTCTCTAGCTTTTTCCTCATTTTTGGGTCCTGCATGTGGCCCATCATTATCTGCAGTTCTTGGACTTGAACAAGTGGCCTGCCATGTTGCCTGCTGATCTTGGGATTGTTGCCTTCGCAGGCTGTGAGCCAACAATCTGCTGATCCTGGATTCATCAGCCTCAGCAGCTAGCAGCCTGCTATACTGCCTGCCAATCTTGAGTTTGTTAGCCCCTGCAGCTTCGTGAGTGAGAAGCCTCCAGCTTGTTCCGGTGGGGCTGGAAGGCAGAGCTGAAGCCCAAGTTCGTAGGACCTCCACCCAGCCCCTAGAGCTGGCACTCTAAACTTTGATTTCTAGCCTAGCCTCCTCCCTAGAGCTGGCACTCTTAATTTGGACTTCTAGCCTCTTAAACTATAAGGGAAAATTTGTTTGTTACAGCCATCCACTTGTAGTATTTGTTATAGCGGCATTAGAAAACTAAGGCAGTGCCCTTTATAATCATTGGAGCATGTACCTATGAGTAAATTACTTACATGCTATGATTGGTTAAAGTAAAAACAACTAAAATTACAACTGGGTAACTTTTGTTTTTTAAATGGTCTCTTGGTTCAGGTGTTTTGTGTCTGTCATCTGGTAGGCTTAATACATGGGTTATAAATGATATTAGGTAGATCTTTAACTCACTTCCTGGTATACTGTTACCCAGTTTTGATACACACATCTACCCTCCATTGTCTGCCATCTGTTGGACCAGTTAGAGCACTCTGTTCTGTGCTTTGAGCCTTCTGTATTTTGAAGGATCTATGTATCTTGACAAGTTGGCCATTGCTCATGGCCTGCTGTGCTTTAACCCTTCATCAATCCCTCCTTTTGATCACTAAGTACTGTAAGTACATTGATGATCACAAGATGATGCCTAGACTTTGCTTGACTCCTAGATGGAGGTCATGGCAGGCATGTTAAATGCATGATCTGATTTTCACCAGATACCATCTGGTTCTTTGCCAGGGTTATTAAGTGACTCCATCAATTGTATTGCAAAAGTAGGCAGAATCAATATATAGTATTGGTTTAGGAGTTGGATGTGCATTGAGGTGCTGTCATTTATTTATTCCAGCAACCACACATTTGAACAAAATGTAGATTAAGGCAATATGCATTATCATTAAAATGCTTTGCATGAGTGAGTGAGTTCAACATCCTATTCCATGACATAGCTGTCCAAATAAATCTGCAGTTGGTAAAGGAGGAATAGAGTGTAGCCAAACAACCTGCTTCCTAATTTTATGGATATCTTGTTCTACAATTCCAGAAACATTTACCCAGGAACAACAGGATGTATTGGTTACTGCACATACTCCTTATGTGCCAGTAAGAAATCTAATGCATCCAAAGCTGGGTGGGGGCAGCTAGGTAACAGCATTGGGCTGCTAAGCAAAAGGTTGGTGGTTCAAAACTACTAGCCACTCAGTGGGAGAAAGATGGGGCAGAATTTGCTTTTGTAGATTTACAGCATTGGAAACCCTATGGGGGCAGTTCTACTCTGTCCTACAGGGTCAGTATGAGTTGGAATAGACTTGATGGCAGGGGGTTTGGTTCTTCTGTAACTAACTGCTGATGTTGTTTTATTATTTGAAAACATGAGTAACTTATGAATTAGGAGGTAACAAGAGGAGGGGAAAAACATCTAATCATTGAAAATTTGGGGAACCTGTTAATTCCCTTAAAATGAAGTGAGCTTTTGTTTAGTTGTTGACACTATATATTCCTGAATGGGGATCTAAGCTGCAGATTTAGCAACCTAGTCGGCTAATCTATTTCCTTTTACTTCCTGTTTAGGGCCTTGTTTGGGTTCATGAGCTTGTATTACTGCTATTTCAGAAGGCAATAAAAGAGCTTCCAGCGACTTGTCCAGCAGAAGTTAAAAATCCTGTTTTTGTAACATTCCAAAGTCATGGAGTACTCCGTGTCCATAATGAGCATCAGTATTTGTATTAATCAACTGACCTTGTGCATGTGGAACAAATACACGTTATTCCAAATACTGCTGTTTCTACCAATTTGACAGTGGCTGCAACTGCTCAGAGACATGGGGGTTAAGTTCTTGCTACTGGATCTAACTGCGTACTGTAATATTCTACAGGTCTCTGTGCATCTCCAAGCTTCTGAGCATTTTGATAAGTGCTGATTCATTGGAAGAAAGGGTCTTTGAATGTGGCCTTTACAATCATTGGAGAATATACCTATGAGTAAATTACTTACATGTTATGATTGGGTTAAAGTAAAACTGAAGAACCATAATTACAATTAGATAACTTTCTCTTTTCTCTCAGCTACGGTCTCTTGGCTCAGGGGTCTTAGATCTATCATATGATGGCCTGGCAGCCTTTAGTTTTGGGCTTATTACGTGGGTTATAAATGGTATTAGGTAGATCTTTAACTCACTTCCTAGTATACAGTTATTCACTTTTTATATGCACATCCACCCTTCGTTGTCTGCCATCCATGTACCAGTTAGAGCACTGTTCTGTGCTTTCAGCCTTTTGTTTATTGTCTGAAGGGTCTATAAATCTTGACAGACAAGTTGGCTGTTGTTTATGGCCTACTGTGCTTTGATAAACCCTCCATCACCAATAAAGTTGCTTGGATACTCTATAAATGATCAGTATATGTTGGTAAAATAATGAGGATGGCACAAAAGTAAAACCAGGAAAGTATTTGTAATGAGTTCTGATTAGACTTAATTAGCTTAAATTGTGAAATTAAGTCCTTTTATCTTTATACAAAACACTGAACAAAGAAAATGCTTTTTGTTAAAATAAAAATGCAGCAGGGATTTAATTTTCCTTGTTGCAAGAAGATAGTGAAAATCAGAATTTGAAAGCCAACTTCTAGAGGGGAAAAAAAATCTAAAAAAATGTTTTATTGAAATATAATTTATATACAGTAAAATACACAAAACTAAAGTGACATGGGCCAATGCATTTTTTTTTTTTTTTTGCAGTGTTCCCTTCTCCTCTCCTCCCACCCCTGGTAACCGACAAAGAAAGTTTTCTTCCATATATAAACCTTTCTTGACTTTGTACAATAGTGAACTAATACTATTTTTGTTCTTCTGTGATTGACTTAATTCACTCAGCATAATGTCCTCCAAGTTCATCCATATTATATGGTGTTTTTCAGATTCTACATTATTCTTTAGTGTTGCATACTATTCCATTGTGTGTTTGTACCACAGTTTGGTTATCCATTCTTCTTAGATTGTTTCCATCTTTTTGCTGTTGTAAACAGTGCTGCAGTGAACACAGATGTGCATATATCTGTTCTTGTCCTGGCTCTCACTTCTTTAGGATATATACCTAGTAATGGAATTGCTGGGTCAAATGGCATTTCTAATTCCAGCTTTTTAAGGAATTGCCATATTGTTTTCCACAGTGCTTGTATCATTTGACAGTTCCACCCGCAGTATATGAGAATCCCAATCTCTCCACTTCCTTGCCAGTATTTGTTATTTTCTGTCTTGTTGAGCTTTGCCATTAATGCTGGGGTGAGATGGTGTCTCATTGTTGTTTTGATTTACATTTTTCTGATGGCTCATGACTGTAAGCATTTCTTCATTTATTTGCTGGCCTCCTGAATATCCTCTTTGGTGAAGTGTCTATTCATGTCTTCTGCCCATTTTTTAATTGGATTGTTAATCTTTTTGTTGTTGAGGTGCTGGAGTTTTCCATTAATTTTAGAGATAAGTCCCTTGTCAGATACATCATTGCTGAATATTTTTCCCCAATCTGTAAGTTCTCTTTTGATTCTTTTGGAGAAGTCTTTGGAAACATATAAAAATTTAATTTTTAGAAGATCCCATTAATCTAGTTTATCTTCACGTGTTCGTGCATCTTGAGCTATGCTTGATAGTCTATGTATGCCATAAATGAGGGCCCCTAACTTTGCCCCTATTTTTTTCCTTGAGGAACTTTATAGTTTTAGGTTTCACATTTAAGTTTTTGATCCATCTGGAGTTAGTTTTTTGTGTATGATGTGAGGTACAGATCTTGTTTCATTTTTCTGCAAATGGATATCCAGTTTTGCCAGCACCATCTCTTCCCCATTTAATGGATTTCAGCCCTCTATCAAAAATCAGCTGACCATAGGTTGATGGATCTATTCCTGGGTTCTCAATTCTATTCCTTTGGTCTGTGTCTGTCATTGTACCAGTACCAGGCTGTTTTGACTACTGTGGCTGTATAGTAGGTTTTGAGATCCGTGAGTGTATGACCTCCTACTTTGTCTTCTTCAACAGTGCTTTGCTTATTTGAGGTCTCTTTCCTTTGCATATAAAAACAAATGATTTGTTTTTCCATATTGTTAAAGATTGCTGATGGGATCTAGATTGGCATTGCATTGAATGTATAGATTGCTTTGGGTAGTATTGACATTTTCACAATGTTCAATCTTCCTATCCACGAGCATGGTATGTTCTTCCATTTATGTAGATCTCTTATGGTTTCTTGTAGTAGTGATTTGTAATTTTCTTTGTACAGGTCTTTGGTGTCCCTAGTGAGATTTATTCCCAAGTATTTCATTTTTTTTTTGGTAGCTATTGTAAATGGTATTAATTTCCTTTTCAGGAATTTCTTTGCTGACATAGAGAAACCCAACTGATTTTTTTATGTTGATCTTGTATCCCACCCCTCTGCTAAATCTCTCAATTAGTTCCAGTAGTTTTTTTGCTGAGTCTCTTGGGTTTTCTACATATAGGATCATATCATCAGCAAATAGGGATAGTTTTACTTCTTCCATACCAATGTGGATGCCTTTGATTTCCCTTTCTTGCCTTATTGCCCTGGCTAGGACTTCCAATATGATGTTGAATAGAAATAGTGATAGAAGGCAGCCTTGTCTGGTTCCTGTTTCCAAAGGGATGATTTCAATGTTGGCTGTTGGTTTTGCATATATGCCCTTTATTATGTTGAGGAACTTCCTTTCTATTCTTATTTTACTGAGTTTTTATCAGGAATGGGTGTTGGATTTTATCAAATGGCTTTTCTGCATTGATTGATATGATCATGTGATTCTTTTCCTTTGTCTTATTTATGTAATGGATGACACTGTTTTTCTAATATTGAACCACCCTTGCATACCTGGTATAAACCCTACTTGGTCATAATGTATTTTTTTTTTGATATATTGTTGGAGTCTATCGGCTAGGATTTTGCTAAAGATTTTTGCATCTATATTCATGAGGGACATTCATCTGTAGTTTCCCTTTTGAGTGATTATCTTTGCCTGGTTTTGGTATCAAGGTAATGCTTGCTTCACAGAATGAATTTGGGAGGATTCCATCTTTTTCTATGTTCTGGAATAGTTTGAATAGAATTGGTGTCAGTTCTTCTCTGAACATTTGGTAGAATTTGTCAGTGAAACCATCTGGGCCAGGGCTTTTTTTTTGGTTGGTAATTTTTTTATGGCCTGTTCAATTTCTTCTTTTGTTATGATCTATTTAAATTTTTCACCTCAGCCTCTGTTAGTTTAGGTAAGCAGTACCTAAAGAGTCTAGAAATTCTTCTAGATTTTCAAATTTGTTGGAGTATAGTTCTTCATTGTATCCTGATATTACCCTTTTAATTTCCGTTGGTTCTGTTGTGGTGTCACCCAATTCGTTTCTTATTCGTGTCATTTGTATTCTCTCCCTCTTTTCCTTTGTTAAATTTGCTAGTGGTTTGTCAATTTTACTAATCTTTTCAAAGAACTTCTAGTCTTGATATTTTTTTCTATTGTCTATTTTCTATTTCACTTATTTCTGTTCAAATCTTTATTATTTCTTCTGGTGACTGGAGGCTTTTTTTGCTGCTCTTTTTCTAACTATTGGAGATGTTGGGTTAAGGTGTTGATTTTGGTTCTTTCTTTTTTGATGTGTGCATTGATTACTATAAAATAATTGGCCTCTGGTCACTGCTTTTGCTGTGTCCCAAAGATTTTGGTATGTTGTGTTTTCATTCTCGTTTGATTCAAGGAATTTTTTTTCATTTTTTATTTCTTCTACTACCCAGTCATTTTCAAGGAGGGTGTTACTTAGTTTCCATGTGTTTGCTCTTTTTCTATTGATCTTCCTATTGTTGACTTCTAATTTTACAGCATCGTGATCTGAGAAAATGCTTTGCAGTATTTCAATGTTTTTAAATTTATTGAGGCTTGCTTTGTGGCTTAACATATGGTCTATCATGGAGAATGTTTCATGTGCACTGGAAAAGAATGTATATTGTGCCATTGTTGGGTGAAGTGCTCTGTAGATGTCTATAAGGTCAAGTTGGTAGATTGTATTGTTTAGTTTTTCTGTGTCTTCATTGAGTTTCTTTCCAGTTGTTCTGTGATTGAAAGTGGTGTATTAAAGTCTCCTATTATGACTGTGGAGTCCTTTATCTTTTCAGTTCTGTTAGAGTCTGGTTTATGTATTCTGGAGCTTTTTCATTGGGTACATAGATCTTTATTATTGTTATATCCTCTTGTTTAATTGATCCTTTTCCTTGTCTCTTATGGGAGTTTTTGTCTTAAAGTCAATTTTATCAGAAATTAATATTGCCACTCCTGCTCTTTTATGGTTGCCATTTGCTTGATGTATCTTTTTTCCAACCTTTGATTTTTAGTCTGTTTTTGTCCTTCTCTCTAAAATATCTAATTTCTGAGGTAAAATCAATCACTAGAATGTATTTTAGAGGGCAATGGATATATTGCATATATTCTGTTTAATACATAGTCTAGCATAGTGGCTAAGAATATACACTTTTAAACAACTACCTAGGTTCAAATCCTGGCTCTACTATTTATCAGCCACAGTCCTGGGCAAATTATTTAAATTTTCTGTGCCTCAGTTTCTTCATTCATAAAATAGAGTTAGAAATACCCACCTCACTGGGTTGATCTGAGCATTGAGTAGAATAATCTAAATAAAGGATGTAGGACAACACCTGGCACACAGATACATTAATTGAGCATGTGCTGTTATTATTATATACCTTCAAGGAATATTTACTCATTATTTTGTATAGCACACACTTTCTACTCTCTTCTAGTAATGGTGAAAACTAATACTAATCCATCTATCCTTTATTTCCTGGTCTCTACTGAAATCAGTGGCATACTTGCAAGCTGAATATGTATAGCTAACAGGTGCAAAAACAACTGATCTCATTCTCCTCAACACCAATGTCTAAGCAACCAGCTAATAAGACAGATAGCTTGAACTTCAATGAAGATGAAACAGTTTGCTTCCAACATTTAAGAAAGTGGGTGTCTCCCTTTTGAGTGCATAGATATTCATAATTCTAAAGCTTTATGGTGGAGCTCACTGAAAATTCCTTTGCATTTTTAATTGCCAGCACAGATTATTCTTCTGAGGCAGGTGATCCTTGGATCACACTCAGGAGCACTGACTTAAATTCAGTCCAGATTCACAGTGGTTCTCATGCACATCAGAATCACTTATATAGTTTTGTAAAAATATAGGCCCCTGGGCCTCACGCTTAAGAGTATAATTCCAGGGGTCTGAATTTTTAAAAAGGCTCATGTTATTTTACACAACTAGCTGCATACTTTATTTTACAGAAATATTTCTAAGGGCTTGAGAGTTCAATCTGGTGGTTAAAAATTTTTGAGATACAACCTATTTATATAATTTATAAGACTTAGAAACTGGAGAAAACAGTGGCACAGAAAAAGGATTTACCGCCTTGCCAATAAATGCCAACAAGAATCTTGGTTTCTTGAAAATCTTTTCCATGAGCCCATGTTTCTCAGCAAATTCATATTGCCAGGTTGGTAGAGATGAGTTTTAAAGTAGTTATTATTGAGTCATTAATGCTAAGATTAGTCAAAATGTATTTGGGGAAAGTAATAAATGTACACAATTGCCTTATTAGCATCCATGTAACTTAAAAATCACAGTTTTAGATAAGGAAACTGGTCTAGAGTCAAGTAAATTATCCATGATCACAGTGACAGACAATACTAGAAATGGGGCCTCTTGACCCCCAATGCAGTTCTTCCTACTTGGTCTTTCTCTTCCTTACCTCCAGAACTGCATTTCTCCAATACTCTTCTCCCTTCCTTTCTCTAACCCAGAAGCTGGCACACTTTTTCTGTAAAGGGTCAGATAGTAAATATTTTAGGTTTTATGGACCATGAGTTTTTTTTTTTTTGCAACTACTCAATTATGCCATTGTAGCACAAAAGCTGCCATGGGCAGTATGAGAACGAGTACGTGGTGCTATATTCCAATAAAACGTTATCTACAAAAACAAGCAGGAGGCTGGATTGTGCTGAGTACTGTAGTTTACCCAACCCTGCTCTAACTAAAAGACTATGGATGTTTAATTGATTTTCCTAATGAAGAAGGTGAAGATGCTATAGAAGATGCCTTTTTCTGAAATGTGGCAATATTACTGGTTCATGAAACTGAGATCACAGATCAAATAAAAATATAGTCATTGGAGGGACTCAGAATTGAGCATTTAAGGATTACAATGAGTAACAATGCAAAAAATTTCCCCTTGATATAGTTTAGAATTTGGTGTTAATATACAGATTAAGCCATATGACAAGCTACTATGCAACAGCATGTTAAAAAACATGTTTATTTTACACTATGTACAATCAAGAATATATTTAAAAGCATTATCAATTAAAATAAATGAAGACCATAAATCACAATTTAGTTTGTTCTTAGTGTATACACTCACATTAAAATATAAAGACCATATACCAAAAAAGAGCCAAAAGTGTGCATTTTGCTAAAACTTGATATATACATATTCCATTGGAAAATAGTAATCAAAAATGACTAACCAGAACTAAGTTCCTGTGATGTGTTGTAACCATTATATTGGTTGTATGAGGTAGTAACTAAATTTTTTTGGCCATGTGTTAATACTCTAAATCAAAAGAAATATGAAAATGATCAAAAAATAAGGCCAACAGAAATGAAAATTCCACTAGCAATTTGAACCATTTCACTCTATGGAATGTTACAGTTCTTCAGTGTGATTATGTGCAATGTTTAGTGTGGAGTCTTTAATAATGCTAATTTATTCTTTGTGCATAACTGTAATTCAGACAATTGCAGTGTTACACCACCGTACCGCTATTCTGTGATTTGAAATTTTTTCAAAGGTATTGAATTTAAGCATGGACAAGCACTCTTACTGGATTCTGCTTAAATATAAAAAGACCAGTTACTACAACAGGTGGTAAATTGGTTTGTTTCACATAGAAAACAATCCAAATACATTTAAAAAAGATGTTGTGGAGCCAAATGCATATTGACAGTGTCACAGCTTACTTTTGTGACTTAATACATCACATATCAATACTTTGTGCAAATATAAACACCAGTGTACTAGCATTAAAATTAAAAACAAGATTATAAAATGATTACAGCCTCCATTACAATTTTAAAAGTTACAAGATTTATATTCACATTACTAAATTACATTTAATAAAAATACAATAGTGTTAAATGTACTGTTTTCATTGCCAGCATCCCATTTTGTAATATAACCACACCCAAGAATATACTAAAGAATTCTTAAAATATTAACCCCAATTGCATTTTTCATCAACATTTACATCTGTACAGATAAGACACTTACTTGTACATCTCATAAAAGTACATTATCTACATAAATTCTTAGTGTATGTCTTCAGCAATATCAAGTTTCACAGAAAAATACTGCCTATATGTACAAAGATTACATAACAATGAAGTAAGCACTTGTGTGGTTCAATATGCTAAATATATTCATACCACTTAAAACAAAAATTTCCCCATCATTGTCTCATGCCACAATAAATTACAAAGTAACTGAAGTCAGGTTACTGCAGCTTTTGTACAGCTTCAAGCATCCATAAATGTTGCAGCAGTAGTGTTCTTTCTTTCTATTGTTAACTGTCAAAGCATAACATTTCTCAGTAACTGTTTTCATGACCCGCCAGGATGTATAAATTGCTATTTGCTGTGGGGTTATCAGTTGGCCTACTTTCCAAAACCACGACCCTAAAAGTATAAACAAACAAACAAACAAAAATATAACAAAGTTATTCCTGAAAGCTAGTATTAGCATGAAAATTTTCCACTGCTTCTCCATTATATGCCTCTATAATTAGTGCTTACTTGATTTGTGGATAGAAATAATTTGCTAACCACTCAGATTTAAAGGGCTAGTTCCAACTATGGGAAGTAATGTTTGCTACCCTATCACCTTACACCTCTAAATCTAGTGTTCTAAAAGTGTGGTGGCGGCAGCTGAGGAGGTGGAGGGACCTGTATTAGGAATAATGCTGGGGACTTAATTCTTATAAATCCTAAAAACAATGTGCAGTTCAAGAATCAGAAAGTAAATCACATTAGAACTAAAATCCTATCTGGCACTAAATAAAAAAATTCTTTGCTTTTTATATATATTTCCTTTTCCCTACGCTGTAAATCAGACTTTAGGTAGTATTTTTAATGCAAAACTAGTACTGACAGATTGATAAATTTTGGAAGATCAGGCAGATGTGCAAAAAGGTTTTCTAACATTCTGACTTGTAAACTGTTTAAGTGTGTAAAATACAATGTTGAACATGTTACTGAGAAATTTCAATTTCCTTGAAAAAGAAGCCAGTTACATGCTAGATTTAATAAAACACATTTAGTTTCATGGATTTAATAAAACCCCTTTTCATACCTGTCAGATCCAAGGAGCCTGAAAATTCTTGTGCTATCTGAAATTTCTTGTGTTACCTGTTCAATTAAAATATAATTTCTTAAATTAGAAGACCAAAATCATAAATGGGCACTTTATTTATGACTTTACAGAAAAGAAACATATTTTCTAAGATGGAAATACATCCCTGCATGACTGTTAATTTATCTTCTCAGCACACAGGTGCATAAATTTGTTAGTCTAGGAAAAGCATAGCTAACGGCTGGTGGTTCAAACCCACCAGCCACTCCTCGGAAGGAAGGTTGGGCAATCTACTTCCGTAGTGATACTGACTCGGAAACCCAAGGAGGGGTCGCTATGAGTTGGGTCCGACTCAACAGCACATAACAACAACAACAACACGACACTCTGGGGGGGGGCAAGTTTTATTCATGTTATAACCCCAGCACTTTCCGGCTGAAATGGTGAACCAAAATGAATATGTCACATGGCTTGGAGTTAAATTATTCCTGTAAGGAAGATTGAAAGGACTCATAAGATGCAGATGAAAGTTAATAAAATGGAAGAAAAGAAGGGGCAAAGATTCATAAAAATGCTGAAGTAACAGAAATACAGAGGAAAGTGTCTTCAAGAGAAATGCAGAGCTCTTTACTTATACGCTGCATTCTGAAATACAAGGTAGGAAAGGTGTCTCGGGACTCTGGTGCCAGGCGATGGGTCTGGGACAGGTGAACAAAAATCTTGGTGGGTAACTTTGAGCAGTATTGGGAAGCTTTTCTTCTGAAGAAAAGGGCGATTATCTGGAAGTACATAAAGTATGCACTGAAGTTGTTTGAATAATGGAGAGAAAGACTTGGCTATAAAATACATGCTATCAAACACCAGACTGAAGAGAAGAAATAATAAGGTTACAAATCAAGTACTACTTGTACCAAGTAGCAATTTTCCAGTTAAAGAGGACCGTCTTAAGTAGAATTTCATAATGTCTTTTGACTATTTAACAGATATAATTTTTAAAGGATTACTTACCTCATTCGATCTGAAACTTCTGCCTTGCATTCCATGTTTCCAGAAAGCTAGCACACTGTCTTGCAGACAAACTAGCAGGCAAGAACAGCTCAATTACTGTTAATAGTACAAAAGTTCAACTGATAAGCATTATTTTATCCCTCCTTCTATCTTTTATAGCAATATTTCAATTGGTAACTAGTGTCAGACATTCCATATTTATATAGCATCTTTATCTTTTAGAATTTAAAAAAAGTTTATTGTGATTTGAATGAAAGTTTACAGAGCAAATTCATTTTCCATACAGCAGTTCATAAATATTTTGTTTCATGACATTAACTGCAATTCCCCACAATGTAACAGCTCTTGTTATTGTTGTTGTTATGTGCCGTCAAGTCAGACCTGACTCATAGCAACCCCTCCTTGGGTTTCTGAGGCAGTATCACTACGGAAGTAGAATGCTCCCTTTTCCTTCCAAGGAGTGGCTGGTGGATTTGAACCACCAACTTTCTGGGTTAGCAGTCAAATGCCTTAGGCACTGTTTTGGTTACCTAGGGCCACTCTGACAAGAATATACCACAAATGGGATGGCCTTAACAAACAGGAGTTTATTCTCTCACAATTTGGAGGCTTTAAGTCTAAGTTCAAAGTGCCAGGCTCTAGGGGCTGGGTGAAAGCCCCTCAACCTTGGGGTCCAGCTCTGCCTCCTGTTCCTGGCCCACTGGAGCTAGAGGCATTTCTTCACTCAGACGGCTGCTGAGGTTGAGAAGCTCCAAGGTTGACAAGGAAAAAGGCATAGTCCCAATGTTACCAAACCACACGGCAGGCCATTAACTTAAGTCCATTGTAAGTCCCAAGGTTGGCAGAGCATGGCAGGCTGCTGAGCAATGACATGGCTACATGCAGGGTCCAAGCATGCCATAGGCTAGAGACCATTCCCAAGGCTTCTCCTTATATGCATGAAGCAGACCACATCCCAAAGGAGCCTACCATGGAAGTGACTGCCAGTCTCATCATGGGGAATAACTATCACCAGGTGCCCAGCCACTCAAGCAGGCCCAGCCAAGTTGACACACAAACATAACCACCACAGGCACTATGCCACCAGAGCTCATATATCTCTCTTGCTTTCCTGAGATAAAGTCCACTACTTGGTAATGTAGAATATTCTTTGCTAGTATTTTATTTGGAATTTTCAAAATCTATTTTCATGAGCCAGACTAAATTATAACTTTTTTTTCTGTGCTAACTTTGTTTGGTTTTAGTATCACTGTTAAGGTGGGCTCATTCATGATTTGTTCAGCATTCCTTCTTTGTCTATAATCTTCAGTGGTCTGAACAGGATTGGGATCATTTTATCCTTGTAGAGTATATAAAAATCACCTATAAAGATCATCCAGTCTTTATGTCTTTTGTGGGGAAAGTTTCTGCTACTAGGCACTTCAGGCAAAAAGGCTGGGTTCAGGCCTGTATACTGTTTTGAGTTTCTGTTCTTTGTTTTTCTTGTATTTTTCACCCTGCCTATGACATATTAAGCATGCATTCCAATTCAACATCTTGAGCAGATGTCCCTCAAATGTCTTATCATCATCATTTTTTATTGTTGGGGGATGTGTGCTCTGGTTGGGAGGATGAGGGAAAATAAAACCAGAAATAAAAACAAATGAACTATCTGCCCGCCCCTGGCCTTACCCTCCACCCATCTTAAGTATCTTCATTTTATTGATAAAGGATATCAGAAAAATTATGTAGAGTGAAATATAATTTATAACTTTAATTTCTAATTATAAATACAAGTTTAAATTGTCAGTCATTTTTTTCCAGTACATCTCATATATAATGTTCTTCACTTTACTTTTCCTGGATATAATTATTTTAGAATACTAATTCCATCAGAAACCCTTTTTTAGAAGAAGCTCTTGTCAAGCAAAATTTAAGAATAACAAGAAGTAAAATTCTATATATTTAGAACTCTATGATCAGCAGATACAGTGACAAGAATACAACAGAGTATACTAAGTACTAAATTTAAAAATATTTAATAAGGAAACTCTACAGGAGTCTAGAGGAAATGAAAAAGCATAACTATGTTATGAGAAATGATATTTAATTATTTCTTTTGAAATACCAGATCTATAAGGAAGATTATTTACACTGTAGTTATTAAAGTATTTTTGAGAATATGTAAAAGTGAAAGCTAATACTGATCTCATATTCATTAATTATATCCTATACAGTTTTAAAAATGAGTTCATAGTCATATATTTTTTAACTTCAGGTAATTATCAGATCAATTATTTTAAATCAGTTATTAATGCAATCAGCCAAGAAATCACTTACCTATTGATTCAATCTGGAAATCAAAGGTGAGTTCTGAAGATAATTTTCTGCTAGATTTTAATCTTCCTTGAAGATTTACTATTTTAATACAACCTAGAGAGAAAAGTCACTCAGAAATGAATATAAAAGTAAACTTACATCTAAATCACAATAAAAATTAAAAAATAAAAAATACAAAAAAAAAAAAAAAAATAAAATAAAAGGTAAACTCAATACAACAAGTTCAGAAATAAAAACTTACAGTCCAAGCATACAAGAATGGTATCTCTCTCCAGCTGGGTTACATGAGTCACATTTGTCTGTGGGGTATCTACAACACACAAAAAATTTGATAAATCTATAGGAAAATTAAACTTTAAAGCATATAGATATTAAAAAAAAGAAATTCTGAGAATCACTGTATTTGAAATGGATATAAATCTTTAGATATACATAATGTAGCAGTTGAAAGCTTGGAATTCAGAGAGTCAAGCTGCCTGACTTCATACTTTGAGGCCACGTGCTAAATTACGTAAGTGTCCAACACAGTACTGTGGGATACTGCTATTACTACTGGTGGTGGTATTATTCTTACGCATATTTGAATTGGGAATCTAATTTTTCAAATTACAGGCATGATTCATTTCTGATTTTTAAACTCAGAAGGCCTGGAACTGTCCTCTGTGTTTAAGTGACTTGACTCCATTAAGTGAAAGTAGGATGTCTAAAGTGTGCAATGAACATCAAAACCAACATTGCTGAGATACAGGCATTTGTGCCTGGTCTTCTATTTCCTGAAGAGTGGGTCTGATCTCGAATTTACCTTACTGTTTTTCACTTCCCATGGAACTTAAGAGTCTTAGGACATCCAAGGACAGTCATGTTTCAGACCTACAAATATATTTTAGATCTGGTACTTTTCTAACTAACCAGGGTTGGAAGGATATAGAAAAGGCCCCCTGGAAGTCAGGCCAACCATATCTTTGTAGTTTTTATACAATTGGTGAAAATTAAGAACCTAATCATGTCCCTACAATCTACCTTGGTTCAAGATACTAGTCTATCAATAAGAAGAAAGTCAGACAAAGGAGGTTTTATCAATTGCTAATAAGAAGTTCCCAAACACTAGAATCATACAAAAAAAAAAAAAAAAACCCAAAAAACCCCCAAACTAAACTCACTGCTGTCAAGTCAGATCCGACTCATAGTGACCCTTCCTTGGGTTTCTGAGGCGGTATCACTGTGGAAGTAGACTGCCCAACCTTCCTTCCGAGGAGTAGCTGGTGGGTTTGAACTGCCAGCCTTCTAGTTAGCAGTCAAATGCTTCTAGTTAGCAGTCAGAGCTCCCAGAATTATACAAGGATCTTTTAAAAAAAATACTGATTCCTGATTGCCACTCCAAGATAGTGATTCTACTTTGCAGGAAAGTTTAGGAACCACCACTGGCTTATAATTTTATCTGATGAAGAAAAGTCCTAGCATACTTTTTTAACCTCTCTGTATCTTCATCTCCTCATATCAAAAACAGAGGACATACATCTGTCAAATTTAACTCCTAGTAAAAAGAATTCATTAGTATAAGACATGTCCTACCCACAGCTGTATAAAATCCTTTTGTTAGGAAACCAAGCTTTTCTTTCAACAATTAGAAGTAAAAATTAAAATACTTGTGAGAAGTAAGGCATTAACTGAAATTTACTAACAAAATAATAATCAACCAATAATCCTTTCCTATTAGAGAGAAAGAGATTAGAAAGGAAGAGTCCATCAGCTGTCTATAAGGTAAGATATTTAGATAAAGAATACAGTATGGAGAGTTTGGGGAAGCCAACGAAAATCCTCTTAAATGTTGCCAAGGCTTGGTCCTATTTTCTGTCAACAATGTATCCTTAAAGGAAAGCTGTCTTTCAAGTTTAATGTGTTGTTTAAACAGAACCTGAGCTTTCGCTAAGCATCTTATTTGTGATTTTTTAATTAACAAAACAAAAAAAGAAACTTATGTCCCTTAATTTTTTTCATTTTGTGCACAATCTTTCAGGCCTACAATAAAGTCTGGTGTAGTGCCTAAGGCATCTGACTGCTAACCAGAAGGCTGCTGTTCACCAACAGCCATTGCTCAGAAGGAAGACTGAGCAATCTACTTCCGTAGTGGTACCACCTCAGAAACCCAAGGAGGGGTTGCTATGAGTCAGATCTGACTCGATGGTAGTGAGTTTGATTTTTTTTTTCTCAATTAAAATCTTATTGGCAAATTGGTTCCTAAAACCCAAACCAAATCCACTACCACTGAGTTTATTTTTATTTATAGCAATTCTACAGGACAGAGTAGAACTGTCCCACCAGGTTTTCAAGGCTGTAAATCTTTAAGGAAGGAGATCTTTTTCTTATGGAGCAGCTGTTGAGTTTCAACTACCAACCTTTTGGTTAGCAGCTAAATGCTTTAACCACTACACTATCAGAGCTCCTAAGACAGTTTGCTTCTGTAAAGATTTGCAACCTTAGAGACCCTATAGGCCAGCTCTACTCTGTCCTAAAAGGATCAATATGAGTTAGAATCAAGTTGATGGCCAAACCAAAACCAAACTCACTATCATCAAGTTGATTCTGACTCACAGAGACCCCCAATGGGTTTCCAAGGCAGTAAATCTTTATGGGTAGAGTGCCCCATCTTCCTTCTGCAGAGCAGCTGGTGGGTTTGACTGCCAACCTTCTGGTTAGCTGTCAAATGTCATAGGCACTATGCCACCAGAGCTTCTCATGGCAGTGGGTGGGAACTGGTTCCTCATAGCCATAAACTCCAATAAAGGGCCTTTGTGAGACCTTTAGAAATGGCCTTCTAAAATGACCATTGTCTGTAACAATAAAATGGTATTTTCCAAGAGAAAACTTCAAATAATTTGGTAATTAGCTATGGAGAAAGGTAACTAGTTATGCAACTTGACAATGTAGACTAAAACTTAAGGAAATAAATTTTCTAAGACAATTATTTTCAAGCACTAAATTACTTTCAAATACTTTAGGAGAAGCTGCTTACTTTCAATTTGAATTCTACATACAAATTATGTTTTTTTTTTTTCTTTAAATTTATTAAAGTTACTGGATGGCACCTGTGTATCAATTGTAAGTCTATGCTGAAAAACTATACTTAAAATATTCTATAATTCAGCTTTTCCTTTTAAATTGGTGTTTCTATTAACCTGAGGTTGTGTATATGTGTGGTTTCCAAAGTGTGGTCTCTGACCAACATCATCAGCATTGCCTGGAAAAACAGAAAAATAAAAATTCTTAGGTGACCCTCCAGACCTAATGAATGAAAAACTCAGAGGATGGAGTCCAACAGGTACTTTAAGAAGTCTCCAGGTGATTCTGATGCATGCTGAAGTCTGGGGATCACCTGACTATACCAAGTACTGAAACATCTCCTTTACCAACACTCCCAGTAAAGTGATGAAATGGGATTAAAAAGGTAAAATCATCAGGGAGGTAGGGCAACTGGAGTTATGTAATAATGCAATTTTTCAGGTATATTTTAAATACTTAAAAATTCTGGGTGAAAATTAAGAAATTATTAAGTGTCCAGTTTTTTGTTTTTTTTTTTAAAAAAGGTGTCCTATGTGAAAAATAAGGAGCTCTGGTAGCATAGAGGGTAAGGCATTTGGCTGTTAACCAGAAGGTCAGCAGTTCAAACCTACTAGCTGCTCCATGGGAAGATGAGGCAATCTACTTCTGTAAAGATTTACAGCATTGGAAACCCAATGGGGGTCACTATGAGGTAGAACTGACTTGAGAGCAGGGGTTTGGCTGTTTTTTTTTTTTTTTTTGGTTTATGTCAAAAATAAGGTGCAACGGTAGAGTAGTGGGTTAAAGCAATAGGCTGTTAACCCAAGGTTGGTGGTTCCAACCCATCAGCTGCTCCATAGGGGAAAGATGAGACAGTGTACTTCTGTAAAGATTTATAGCCTTGGAAACCTATTAGGCAGTCCTACTCTGTCCTTATAGGGTTGCTATGAGTCAGAATCAACTTGATGCCAGTGGGTTTGGTTTTTTGGTTTGGCATGCCAAAAACATGCATTTCATAAAGATTCATTTTCATATTAATAAACAGCATTCAAAACAATTAGGTGCTGTGATGGATTGAATTGTGTGTTCCCCAGTGTATGTGTCAACTTGGCTGGGCCATGATTTTCAGTGGTTTGGCAGTTATGTAATAATCTAACTTGGCAGTTATGTAATGACATAATTCCTCATGATATGATCTGGTGTGATCAGCCAATCAGTTGTTATGGGACTAGGGTGACAAGCAACACCCTTACTCAAGTCACAGCCCAGATCTGATGTAAAGGCAGTTTTCCTGGAATGTGGTCTCATCACCTTTTATCTTACAAGAGCTGAGAGTGGACCACTGGAGTGGAGGTCCTTGTGCTAAGAAGCTCCTAGACTCAGGAGAAGACTGATGCCAAGACACAAAGAGATTTCCAAGGCACACTGGACCCACAGATGTCAGAGACACAGCTAGCAAAGAGGAAAGCCTTCCCCTAGAGCTAGTATCCTGAATTTGGATGTTTAGTTTCCTAAACTGTGGGAGATAAATTACTGTTTGTTAAAGCCATCTACTTGTGGTATTTCTGTTATAGTAGCACTAGATAGGTAAGGCAGGTGCACATAAAATTCTCTAAAAAATAAATGTGAAGAACTTCAATGAATATATTATCAAAGCATTAAACATTTAAGCACAAAGAAGCTTTTATTTAAAATGTCTTATTTTATGTCATGTGTATCTCAAAACCAGGTATACCTCATTTTATACAAACAGATATGTATCTCATATGCATTAAATATAGGCCTGTAAGGATCAGATCCATATAAAATGCAACTGTAAATAAAAAGTTCATGTATGTGCTTTGGACATAGCAAGCTCTCAATATTCATGTTCTATCATTCAAATTGTTTTAAATGCATGAAACAAATTAGCTATTTTAAAACAAATCATTTTCTCCCAGTTTTTTTACAGATATTTTCAGACTAGATTTTCATGTACTGCTTAAAGAGAAATACAATAAATTTACTACTTAGAAAACTAGTGTGTGTTGGCTAGTATTATATATATTAGTTTTAGTAATTCAATGAAAATCACAAACCTGATTCTGTAAACCATGAAGAGGTAGAATTTGGATTGACGGTCTCAAATCGAACCACCTGGTTGAAGTCTCTCCCTCTACTGACACCAACACAAACTAAAGGGTATTCCTGTTCAGGAACTACCAGCATTTCAAACATTCTAAGTGGACACGGTATAGGAAAGTCTATGTGCTGAAAGAGGAAACAAAAATACGTTAAACAGAGAAAAGCAAAAAGGCAAATAATTTAAGAATTTTTAGTTTTATAAACAATATACTAAATAGCTTTCTACTATGAAGATACTTCTTGTCAGAGAAACTCAGAGGATGCAAAAAAATCTAAATTATGATGTACTTTTATAAAGGTTTTAGGTTTACCAATGTGAAATTTACTTTTAAATAGAAAAATCACCTAATTGTAGACTGTTATGGCTGGAAGGAAGAGCCCTAGTGGGACAGTTGTTAAACACTTGCCTGCTAACCAGGTCTGCAGTTTGAACCCACCCAGCAGTTCTGTGGGGAAAAAGACCAGGTGATCTGCTCCCATAAAGGTCACAGCCTAGGAAACCCTATGGGGCCGTTCTACTCTGTCATGATGGGTCACTATGAGGCAGAGTGACTTGATGGCACTTAACAATGACAGTAGGGCTAGAAGGGAACTTACAAATCAACTGTCCAACCCTCTTTTTTCAGAGTTGGAAACTGATGCCCAGGAGTTGGGTGACCAGCTCAGGGTCACCCCTGCCCTTTGGGTAGTCTCCTGTCTCCATTTGCCCTTCTCCAGTTATATATCCTTCTGCCTTCTTATTCAACTGAGCAAACATGGATAAGAGAACTGAAAATTTAATTAGCCAGAGACACTTTTCTTATCAGCATGGATAGAATTAGCCACAAGTAAAAGAAATGTAGCTTCATATCTTAAGTGATTTCATTCAATAAGGTTTATTTACTTACAATACAACCAATTTTAATTTTAAAATTGTTTTTATATTGCTGTAAAGGGAATGAATAAATTACATTTATAAGTTTGGAATAACAGAAGAAAGACACTAATTTCATTAGTTATTAGGGCACAAAACCACAATGAGATCCTATAGATATTCACCAGACTGGTTAAAATTAAAAACACTAACAATAACAGTATTGGAAAGGAGTAAACGAATGCTTATACACTGATGGTGGGAATAAAAATAGTCACAATTACATTGGTTAATTACATTACCTATTAGTGTAGAGGGAGCTCTGGTAGCATAGTGGCTAAGACACTTGCCTGCTAACCAGACAGCTGGCGGTTCAAACCCACCAGCCACTCCTCGGAAGGAAGGTTGGGCAATCCTACTTCCGTAGTGCTACTGCCTCGGAAACCCAAGGAGGGGTCGCTATGAGTCGGGTTTGACTCGACAGCACATAACAACAACAACATTAATGTAGAAGATAAGCATTCTCTGTAACCTGGAATGGCATTCATGGGTATATACCCTAGAGAACATTAAGACATGTACACAGGAACTTATACAAAAATGATCGCTGCAGCATTGTTCAGAATAACTAAAAACTGGAAATAATCCAAATGCCTATCAATGGTAAAATGAATAGATAAAATTATGGCATACTGACACAGTGGAATATAGAGCAATGAAAATGAAAAATCTATAGCTATATCCAAGAACTACACACATAAAATGCTGCAAAAAGAAACCAGATACAAATGAATATATAATGTTGATTCCACTTAGATACTGTGAAAACATCAGGTAAAATTAATTCTAATGTTTATGGACATGCATTCAAATAGTGACACACAAGGAAAAGCAAGGACTTTCTTCAACCCTAAAAGTCAGGATAATGGTTCCCTTTGTAGGAAAAGAGAGGAGGTGATGACTGAAAGAGGTACCATGGGGAGTTCTGAAATACCAGAATGCTCTTAACAACAACAACAATAAACAACTCTTTTAGCATGTTTTCAATATATGCAAACATACCAGTTTCACTAAATCTCTCCAGCAGTGGCTATTAACCATTAAAACAATTCAACAAATAGTTCAGGGTGACTATTTTCAACCTCTTGTTTGATAACTATATTTTCTGCATATAAGCTACCTGGTGATGCAGTTGAAGCACTCAGCTGCTAACCCAAAGGTTGGTGCAGTTCGAACCCACCAGTTGCTCTGCAGGAGAAAGATGAGGCAGTCTTCTTCTTCTGTAAATGTTTGTTGTGGTTGTTAGGTGCTGTTGAGTCATCTCCAACTCATAGCGACCTCATAGACAGCAGAAGGAAACACTGTCTGGTCCTGTGTCAGCCTCATGATCCTTGCTATACCTGAGCCCAATGTTGTAGCCACTTTGTCTATCCATCTCGTTGAGGGCCTTCCCCTTTTTTGTTGACCCTCCACTTTACCAAGCATGATATCCTTCTCCAGAGAATGGGTCCTTCTGACAACATGACCAAAGTAGGTGAGACGAAGTCTGGCCACTTTCGCTTCCAAGGAGCATTCTGGCTGCACTTCTTCCAGGATAGATTTGTTAGTCCTTTTAGCAGACCATGGTACCCTTAGAATTCTTCTCCAACACAACAACTCAAAAGCATCAATGCTTCTTTGGTCTTCCTTTATTCATTGTCCAGCTCTCACATGCATAAGAGGCAACTGAAAATACCATGGCTTGGATTAGGTGCACCTTAGTCTTCAAGGAGACATTTTTGCTCTTCATCACTTGAAAGAGGTCTTTTGCAGAAGATCTGCCCAATGCAATATGCCATCTGATGTCTTAACTACTGCTTCCATTGGTGTTGATTGTAGAACCAAGTAATATGAAATCCCTGACAACTTCAATCTTTTCTCCATCCATGGTGAAGCTGTTTATTGGACCAGTTGTGAGGATCTTTGTTTTCTTTATATTGAGGTACAATCCATACTGCAGATCGTAGTCTTTAATCTTCATCAGCAAGTGCTTCAAGTCATCCTCACTTTCAGCAATGCAAAACTTGTCTTCCTTGTAGGTGTATTGATATTATCCTATCACTGACAGCACTATACTTCAGGACAGATCTTGAAACACTCTTTGTGACAATGAATGCCACACCATTCCTCTTTGTCATTCCTGCCACAGTAGATCATATGGTTGTCAGATTCAAAATGGTCAAAAACAGTCTATTTTAGCTCACTAATGCACAGGATATCAATCTTCATGAGTTCCATAATGCCTAGAATATCGATTTTTGTGTGTTCCACTTCATTTTTGACAATTTCCAATTTTCCTAAATTTACACTTTGTACATTTCATGTTCCAATTATTAATGGACGTTTCCATTTTGGTCTTTTCTTCCTTTTTTGTCTTTTTAATGCCCTCTTGCTTTCTCCATGGATGATGTTCTTGATGTCATCTCACAACTCCTCTGGTTTTCAGTCACTGGTGTTCAATGCATTAAATGGTCTCTAAATATTTACAGCCTTAGAAACCTTAGGAGGCAGTTTTGTGGGTTTGGTTTGGTTGGTCTGCCCTTTTAACTAATAGGCATTTTAATGCTTTTGTCATTACAATTCCCAATATAATTCAATTTGATTTCAAAAACAAGTTATCATTTCCTTCACTTGTCAAATTTTGCCAAAATAAACCAGGGTTACATTGGCTAACCACCACTCCTCTGTCAGTTTATTGTACTGTAGTGGTTTGCATGTTGCTGCGATGCTGGAAGTTATGCCACTAGTATTTCAAATACTAGCAGAGTCACCCAAGATGGACAGGTTTCAGTGGAGCTTCCAGACTAAGAAAGACTAGGAAGAAGGGCATGGTCATCTACTTCTGAAAAAAATGGCCACTGAAAGCTATGAATAGCAGTGGAACATTGTCTGATATAGTGCTGGAAGATAAGTTCCTCAGGTTGGGAGGAAGTCAAAATACGACTGGGGAAGAGCTGTCTCCTCAAAAACAGAGTTGATCTTGTTGGTATGGATGGAGTAAAACTTTTGGAACTTCCATTTGCTGTGGCATGACTCAAAATGAGAAGAAACAGCTTTAAACATCCATTAAAACTAGAATATGAATGTATGAAGAATTAATCTAGGAAAATTGGAAACTGTAAAAAATGAAATGTAATGCATAAAGATCGATATCCTAGGCATTAGTGAGCTGAAATGGACTGGTATTGGTTTTTTTGAATTGATCGATCATATGGTCTTCTATGCTGGGATTAAAAAACTGAAGAGGAATGGTGTTGCATTCATCGTCAAAAACGACATTTCAAGATCTATCCTGAAGTACAATGTTTCCAGTGACAGGATAACATCCATATGTATGCAAGAAAGACCAGTTAATACAACTATTACTCAAATTTACACACCAACCACTAAAGCCAAAGATGAAGAAATTGAAGAGTTTTACCAACTTCTGTAGTGTGAAACTGATGAAACATGCAGTCAAGATGCAATGATAATTACTGGTGTTTGCAATGCATAAATAGGAAATGAAGAAACATCGATATTTGGAAAATATGGCCTTATTGCTAAAAATGACACTAGAGATCACATGACAGAATTCTGGAAGACCAACAACTTATTCACTGCAAGTACCTTTTTTCAACAACATAAATGGTGACTATACATGTGGACCTCACCAGATGGAATATACAAGAATCAAATAGCCTACATCTGTATAAAGAGGTGACTGAGAAGCTCAATCTCATCAGTCAGAACAAGGCCAGGAGGGGTGGACTGTGGAACTTGCTCAAGGCAAGTTCAAGCTGAAGGTGTTGCAAATGAAAACAAATCCATGAGAGACAAAATAATATACTGATTATATCTCATCTGAATTTAGAAACCATCTCACAATTAGATTTGATGTATCAACTACCAATGACTGAAGACCAGATGAATTAAGAACATCACACATGAAGAAAGCAAAAGGCCATTAAAAAAGATAGGAAAGAAAGAAAAGAGCAAAATGGATGTCAGAAGAGACTTCTAAACTTACTCTTGAGCATACAGTAGCTAAAGCAAATGGAAAAAAAGAATGATGAAACAAAAGACTTCAAAAGAAGATTTCAAAGGGCTCAAGAAGACAAAACAAAGTATTATAATGAAATGTGCAAAGACCTGGAGTTAGAAAACCAAAAGGGAAGAACATGCTCAACATTTCTCAAGCAGACAAACCTGAAGAAAAAATTCAAACCTTGAGTTGCAATATAGAAGGTTTCTACAGGCAAAATACTCAATGACGCAAAAGGCATCAAAGGAAGATAGAAAGAATAGAGTCACTGTACTGACTTGGCAGCACCTAACAACGATTTGCTGAGATAGCTCAAAACACATTAAGAAATGCCATGGTGAAGAATTTTCCCTACTGTACACCTTTATCAGAACAATTTTTAATGGCCTTTTTATTCTTCTGATTAAAAATTCTTGTTGAGATTTTACCTGCAAGTTTTTATATTATATAATATAAAGCAATCCAGAGAAAAATGACATCCAAGAACAAGCTATTTTTTTGCATTTACTGAAGTCTTCTATTTTTAAATAAAAATCACTGAAAAAACATTGGCCTTGCACTTATTAAATTTTATGTTTTTGTTGTTGTTATAAATTTTTCAAATGGCTATTGCTAGTATTTAACAAAGCTGTTTTTAAATCTGAGAACTGACTGCAAAAATTTAAAAATTTGATGCTTTTGTATTTTCTGTGTATTCAAATATATGCCCTATAAAACAAAACAAAACAAAAAAAAACTCATTGCTACTGAGTTGATACCGACTGATAGCAACCCGATGGGACAAAGTAAAACCACCCCACACGATTTCCAAGGCTGTAAATCTTTACAGAAGCAAACTGCCACATCTTTCTTCTCTGGGGAGGCTGGTGGGTACTAACTGCCAATCTGCTGATTAGCAGCTGAGTGCTTAACCTCTGCACAACCAGGACCCCATATATGCCTTATACAAAATGATAATTCCTCTCCTACATTTGTTTCTATATGTTTCATTGCTTGTACATAAAATTCAGTATACATCTCTGTATTATACCATATTGATTACAAAATTCTCCATGTCTTCATTTATTGTAATTACGTGCTTTGTAATACACTAGTAAATCAATAATGATAATACCTAGTATAATGTACTTCCAGGATTTTGTTGTTAGTTTTTGTTTCATGACATATGATTGTAATATATTTGTTTTACTTCACAGGAAGGAAGAACACAGTCTGGGAAAGCAGGGGCTGCAGAAAAGTCAAACTGTGCTGACTTTATACTCCATCTAAAATAAAGTATGCCTTTGTCAAATAGGAAAGGACAAAGAGATGAGAATAAAACAATTTTCCCCATAAATGAGCTGTATTCTGTAGTTCTGCTTTGTTGTTGTTATTGTTATGTGCCGTCAAGTTGGCCCCGACTCATAGCGACCCCTCCTTGGGTTTCCGAGGCAGTATCACTACGGAAGTAGGATTGCCCAACCTTCCTTCCGAGGAGTGGCTGGTGGGTTTGAACCGCCAGCCGTCTGGTTAGCAGGCAAGTGTCTTAGCCACTATGCTACCAGAGCTCCCGTAGTTCTGCTTTAGATAACTTAATAAGGCTACTTTTCCCCAGCTTTTGGTTTTTAAAAATTATTGTTTTAAAATAAACGATTCATTATTTGTCCTCCTTCTATTAGGAATGTCAGTCATTCTTTCTACCTTTCCATTCCATATGTATGGACAACAGGATTTCTCACCTTCAGCATTCACTGCAAACACTGTGGGCTAGGTAATTCTTTGTTGTGTGGGTATCTGTCTAGCAGCATCTGAATTCTATCCACTAGATGCCAGTAGGGAGCTCTGGTGGCATAGTGTCTAAGGCATTTGACTGCTAACCAGAAGGCTGGAGGTTCAAACCTACCAGCCACTCCTTGGAAGGATGATCAGGCAATCTACTTCCATAGAGATACCGCCTCGAAACCCAAGGAAGGGTCACTATGAGTCAGAAATGACTCATGGCACTGTTTTTTTTTTTTTTTTAATGCCAGTAGCACTACCTCTGCCCCAGTTGTGGCAATCAGAAAAGGCTTTGGGCATTGCCAGATATCCCCTGGGGGCAAAATCACCCCCAAATGAGAACTACTGATATACAAAAGACACCAATATTCATATAATGACATTTACAGGTCTCAAAAAGTTTCACTATGTCTTCTTAACCACTAGTATTAATATCTCTAAGCACCACACTACACATACACACATAACGCAACTAGAAATATTAAGCGTATTTTCACTTAATACAGCATTTTAAGTAAATAATGAGGTGATGGAGGCTACCATAACTCCTTGTTGTAAAGTGTTAGAAGACACAATGAATGCAGTAGTCCTCTCCTGGCTGAATGTGCAGCTCTAAACGATCTGTGGTTCCTACTTCCCTTCCTTCCCCATGGCTACTGGAGTGCCCTGACCCCTTGCCCAGATACTTTTTCATCAATATTCTCCAAACCTCATTTTTAGATGCTTTCCCACTACCTGGGGCATATGCTTTGGATAAAATCTGTCATATTGTTAATAAGGTAAAAAAATTTAAATAATTCATTTTGAAATGTTAATGAGAACAGTAGGGAGTTCTGGTGGCGTAGTGCCTAAAGCATTTGACTGCTAACTAGAAGATTGGCGGTTCAATACCACCAGCCACTCCTTGGAAGGAAGACTGGGCAATCTACTTCTGAGAAGATACTGTCTTGTAAACCTAAGGAGGGATCACTATGAGTCACAATCGACTCCATGGTAGTGAGTTTGATTTTGTTTTGGATGAGAACAGAAAAGCAGAAACAAAACAAAACAAAAAAACAATGCTTCTGTTTCTTTCCTTATTTTTCAGTCAGCAAATGAGCAAAACAACAGCTTTTGACTATTTGTATTACGCTTCCATTAATAACACTAATCACTAAGAATAAGAGATTCTCTTCTAATAGTTTTAATGCAGTTGTTATTGGTAATTATCCTTGGCAGCAGATACTGTATCTTATTCACATCTGTCTCTCTAGTAAACAGCACCATGCCTGGATTGTAATGAATACATAAACATTGGCTGGTGAGATCTTTAATTCATAACATTTATTTGTGATAAAAATGTAGTTTAATGAAGCAAAAAGTTTGTCAGGAATATCATTAAGAAGAAAGAATACAGAAATCTCTTTCGAAGAAATCTGATAAAGTAATAATAGTATAGTGTGGTAGTTTGGTTTGTGTGTCAACTTGGCTGGGCCTGGTTGAGTGGCTGGGCAGCTGGTGGTAGTTAATCCTCATGAGGGTACTGGCAATCAACTCCATAGTGGGATCTACCACAAGCAGCTGGGTAGCTGCCTTTGGGTATGTGGTCTTCTTCCTGTATATAAGGAGATGCCTTTGGGTATGGTCTCTAGTTTATAGCACGCTTGGACCCTGCATGTAGCTGTGTTGGGCAATCTACTTCCGTGGTGATACTGCCTCAGAAACCCAAGATGGGGTCGCTATGAGTCAGGTCTGACTCAACAGCACATAACAACAACAACAAGGTTTAATCAGCCTATCAGTGTATATAAGTAACTGCTATGATGAAACTTTTATATTCTGATAAGAGATTAAGAATGGAAGGAATAGGAAAGACAAACTTAATGGACTAAGGATTAAGGAAGAATATAGGGAAGGAAGGAGCTACAGAAAACTCAAACTGTGTGGACTTTACACTCCATGTAGGATAAGGTATGCTTTTGTCAAATAGGAAAGAACAAAGAGCTGAGAACAAAACAATTTTTGCCACAAGTGAGCTGTATTCCGTAATTCTGCTTTAAATAACTTATAAGGCTACTTTTCCCTCAGCTTTTGGTTTAAAGAATTTTTGTTTCAGTCAATTTATTTGTGGAAATACTATCTCAACAGGTATAAAATTTTTAAAACTTTTTTTTTATATATCTTTGGCTTTTAACCAGAAGGCTGGCGGTTCAAACCCACCAGCCACTCCTCGGAAGGAAGACTGGGCAATCTACTTCCGTAGAGACACCACTTTGGAAACCCAAGGTGGGGTCGCTGCTCTGAGTTGAATCGACTTGATGGAAGTGAGGTTTGTTTTTTTTTGTAACTACAATTAATCGGTATGAAGACTTCCTGGGTAGTGCAAATGGTTGATGTTCTTGGTTGTTAACTGAAAAGCTGGAGGTTCAAGTTCACCCAGAGGCACTTCCAAAGACTCCTTGGGTTTCCGATGCAGTATCACTATGGAAGTAGATTGCCCAATCTTCTTTCAAGGAGTGGCTGGTGGTTTTGAACCACCCGCCTGTTAGCAGTCAAGTGCCTTTGGCACTCATACCTTAAAAAAATAAAACCAAACTCAATGCCGTTGATTCGGATCCGAATCATAGCAACCCCTCCTTGGGTTTCCAAGGCAGTATCATTATGGAAGTAGATTGCCTAATCTTCCTTCCAAGACTCGTACTTTAGTCACTTAAAAAATTTTAAATAACAAGAAACCAATACTTTAAACATCCTAATTTTGTATCTCTATTTTACAATTTAGGAAGAGTTCCACTCTAATTATATTATGATTCCAATTTCTACTGAGACATAAATCTCCATGAAATAAGACTATTTAAATCCATATAAACAGTAGAGAAAATAGCTTTTAAAAATTCCTCTAATACATAGACCAATGGAATAGAATTGAGAACTCAGAATTAAACCTAGGGAAGGTTGGGCAATCTACTTCCATAGTGATACTGCCTCGGAAACCCAAGGAGGGGTTGCTATGAGTCAGGTCAGACTCGATGGCACATAACAACAACAACAACAACAACAACAACATCTATAGGTAGTGACTTTTGACAAGGGTTTGTCAAAATCCATTTCGTGGGGCAGGAACAGTTTCTTTAATAAATGGTGCTGGCAGAACTGTATCTCTACCTGCAGAAAAATGAAACAGGACCCATCCTTCATACCATGCATAAAAACTAAGTCAAAATGGATCAAAGAGCTAAATGTTAAATCTAAAACCATAAAATTCCTGGGAGGAAACTATGAGACCTAATCTTGTAAAAATAAGATAACAAACAACAATGAATGCATAAACAGGAGAAGACAAATAGACAAATGGGAGCTCATAAAAATAAAAAACATATGCTCATCAAAAGACTTATTAAAAAGAGTAAATAAATAGATAACCTATAGATTGGGAAAATTTCTTCAGAAGTGACTTACCTGATAAGAGCTGAATGTCTAAAATCTACAGAAAATCACAACAACTCAACAGCAAAAAGACAAACAACTCAATCACAGCCTGGACAAAGGACCTGAAAAGAACCTTCATCCAAGAAGACATTCAAATAGCCAACAATTATAGGAAAAGATGCTCAAAATCATTAGTCATCAGAGAGTTGCAAATCAAAACTACAATAAGATATCATCTTACTCCAGCTAAAATGGCACTGATAAAAAACAACAACAAATAACAATAAATGTGGTAAAAATGTTAGGATATTGGAACCCTTATCCAATGGAATATAAACTGATAAAACCACTATGGAAAATGGAATGGCACCTTCTTAAAAACTAGAAATAGAACTACTCTATGATCCAGCAATCCTACTCCTAGTTATATATCCTAGAGACCTAAAAATAATGACATGGATAGACATATGCACATCTATGTTCATTGCTGTTTGATTCACAATATAAATTGGAAACAACTGAAGCGTCCATCAACAGATAAATAGACAAGCAAATTGTGGTACATACATACAATGGAATACTAAGCCACCTTAAAGAACAATGATGAGTCTGTGAAACATAACATGGATAGACTTGAAGGGCACAATGTTAAGTGAACTAAATTAAGCATCCGAGGACAAATGTTATATGATCCCTCTTTTATATATATATATAAAAAATGAGGATACATATAGAGACCTATGTTCATTGGTGGTTACTAGGGAGAGAAGAGGGGGGGAGGAAAGTGTGCTTTAGATAGGAAGGGCTTGTCATTTTTGATGATGGGAAAAGTGGCACTAAATATGGATGTAGTGAGCACAGCACAACCAAAGTAAAAATAAATGTTTGAAGATTATGTGTCAACATAACTTGGCTGGGCCAACTTGGCTGGGTTTTGAGTGGCTGGGCAGCTGGATATAGTTATTCCTCATGTTGAGATTGGTAATTAACTTCATAGTGGAATCTAGTGGTGTAGCTGAGTAGCTGCTTTTGGGATGTGGGCTGCTTTCAGTATATAAGAAGCAACTTTGACAAAGGTCTCCAGTTTTGGGGAAACTTGAACCCTGCATGTAGCTGAGATGTTCAGCAGCCTGCCACTGTTATCTGCTGATCTTGGGACTCTTAATGGACTTGAATCAATGGCCTGCCGTGTAGCTTGGTAATATTGGGACTGTGCCTTGTTACCTGTCAACCTTGGGTTTGTCAGCCTCAGTAGACGGCAGCTGCCTGAGTGAAGAGATGCCTCCAGCTTCAGTGGGCTGGGAGCAAGAGGCAGAGCTGAAGCCCAAGGTCGAGAGGCTTTCACCCAACCTCTAGAGCCAGGATTTTGAACTCAGTCTGGACTTCTAGCCTTCAAAACTAAGAGAATAAACTCCTGTTTGTTAAAGCCACCCATTAGCGGTATCTTCTGTTAGCGTGTCACAGAGATAACCAGAACAGATGGGCACAGGTATACTGGTATATGGGTAGGTACAGGTGTGTGTACATGGTGAGAAGAGATAAAAGTATCTATAAAACCCAAACTCAAACTCACTGCTGTCGAGTGATTCTAACTCATAGCAACCTTGTAGGACAGAGTAAAACTGTCCCATAGGGTTTCCAAGGCTGTAAATCTTTATGGAAGCAGACTGCCATATCTTCCCCCAGTGGAGAGGCTGGTGAGTTCAAACCACTAACCTGCTTGTTAGCAGTCAGGCACTTAATCACTGCACCACCAGGGTTCCTACAGAATTATCTACAGGTACATGCAAATACAAATATGCAGGTTCAGACATACGTATTCACTGAAGACACAAATATGGATATTCTTCAGCTACAACCAAAGACCTTCCAAATTTGGTTTTCTGGGTTTGAAAGCTTAGGACCATCATCTCATGGGACAACTCAGTCTACCGGCATAACATAGTTCAGAAAAACAATGATCTACATCCTAGTAAATGAGTAGTGTCAGGGTCTTAAAAGCTGGCAAGCAGCCATCTAATACAAAACTACAGTTCTCTACTTGCCAGAAGCAAAACAATAAGAAGTTCAGAGAAGAAACAAGTCTAAATGAGCCACAACCTCATCTACCCTAAGACCAGAAGACTTAGGTGGTGCCTGGCTATCACCACTGATCCTTCTCACTAGAGTCACAATAAATGGTTCCAGACAGAATGGGAGAAAAATGTAGAGAACTCAAATTCCTGGGGGAAAAAAAGAGGCCAGTCAAACTGGAACATTAGAGAACGGAGGATGCCCTGAGACTATCACCCTGAGATACCCTTTAAACACAGAACCAACCTTTGCCCTGAGATCACCATTTAGCAAAATAGCAGAGTGACACACAAAACAAAGGCTATTACCTATAAGATCAGTACCCTAACTTAAAAAAATCTGTATGAGACCAAAAGAAAGGTCAAAAGCAAAGATGAGAAGATAAGAGACGCTGGGAAGCCAGAGTCCTAGAAATGGAAAACAGAAAACAAGGAGAATGCTGACCCCTGTGATAAATCAAACTAATGTAATCTGACAATTTGTGCAGGAAATGCCAAATGGGAACTTAATATACTGAGTAAACTCACCAAATACTCAATAAAATATTTTGTTTTTCCAAAAAAGATAAACTATCCATGGGAAGGTGTGGGAAAAGAAATGGGCAGGCATACAGCCAAAACAAATCAAACTCTAACCTGTAGGGCATTTCTCTGCTGTGATGAAGGTCAATCAAAGAATATATCAAAACAACATTTTGCTGACCTTTTAGTATCTCTTAATCCTGACTGTCAGCTCCCTATTGCCACACCCCTGCACTGTTTCTCTACTTTCTTTCAAACTTTTATTAGTGCAATTGAATGTCTGCAATTGGAAGGATTTCCACCACCCTGTCACTAATCCAAAATCAATGACTTGAGAATTAATGGAAAAAAAAAAGGTTTTTGGAATGCAATTCTGACTGAAAGAATAGAAAAGATTACAGCTTTTGTACTAAGAATGACATAGGTTACCTTTCAGGCTTACCTTAATTAACATAAATTTCTGCATTGGTTCAACCCACTCTAATAGCACAATGCTAGTGTGAAGTGCCCCGCATAGGTACTTATGGCCCGTGTAAGGATTTCTCACTGTCAAGGCAAAAAGTATATATGATTTCTCTTATACAAAGTTCTTACAATAATAACTGTATGCTCGAAAAGCAAACAAACAAAACAAAAAAACAAAAGTTGACTGCCAGTTCAATTTTACATGGTGAAAAAGAAATACTGTTTCAGGTCATAGCAGGAAACTCGCTAATTATTTTCAGGCTTTTTGGTTTGTATGCACAAATGAAACTGCTGGTTGTGATGGGGTGAGGAGGGCTTTATGGTTAAGCGATGCTAATCCAAAGGTCTTCCATTAGAACCCACTAGCGGCTTTGCAGGAAAAGACCTGGCAATCTGCTCCTGTAAAGATTTCAGCCTATGGGACAGTTCTACTCTGTCATACAGGGATGCTATGAGTCAAAATTGACTTGATGGCACACTACAATAACATGATAGCAGGGACATTAGCTGAGACGGCAAGATCCTGGAGAAAGGGTGAAGAAGATTTGGGAAGAAGTAATCAAATTATAGGATACAGTGGGCCAGGTACAGCACTATATAATAGAGAGGTGGTTCAGGGTGCTTTTGGTGGTAATGCTCAGAAATAATATTACTTTGGTTCTAAAATTAAAACACTTGTATACTTCTCCTATCTATGTTAAACTCCTAAGGCCACCAGAAAACACCAGAGAAGAATCAAATTTCAAAATACCACTTTAGAAATAATAAAACTAAATTGCTGGATACTTTGGATTTTCCTTCTCATTAAATTTAAATAAGAAGTATATTTGAAATAAAGATAAAAACTTTTAAATGTAAAAAGGATAACAGAAGTAAAATCCCTAACAACACGGATCTGAAATATTTAAATGGCAGACAAAAGGTGACCAGCAAAATCACCCAGCCAAAAGAGACACAAAAGCCTGTATAGGAAATGGAAAACTCTGCTTGTTTTTGCCCCATGTATAGTCAAGATCAGTATGCTCAATGGGGGCTCAAGTCATCACATCAAACCCAAATCTGTCATTCTCCTTTGCCCCAAACCAGCTGCCCCTCTCCTTCCTAGTAATAATAGTGTCATTCTGCAGTCTTTTGGGTTCATGTCCTCAAAGTCATCTCTAATTTTCTTTTTACACCCAGATAATTCTTCTTTTCTATTTTCAATGCTACTACTGTATCTCAGGACCTTCCTTACATATAGTGAATAAAGTTCATTTTCCTTAGAATGTTCACACAGGATCTCTCACAATCTATCTCCAATTTAACTGTTTACACTAATCTTCTCCCATTCTCCCCTCTTATACCCTGTATTCCAGCTAAAATGGAATAGTCAGCATGTATTATGTAAACTTTATTATTTTTGGCATCTATGTTTGTTACATCATTTCCTCTATTTGAAATGGCCTCTTCAACCAATCATAGTCAAACTTCTTTCTTTTGAGGTCTAGCCCAAATGAGACCTTCTTCTGGAGTCTTTTCCATATCATACCTTGTGGTATAGTGATGTCTACTGTTCCTTTATTCTCCTCCTTTTATAATATTAGCAATTTAAGGGAAGGAAACAATTTTTTCTTTTGTTTTTGCTATATGTAAATAAAATGACTAGCTGTTATGGGAGAGTAGTGGTGGTTCAGTAGTAGAACCAGTTGTCACCTTCTTTGACCTGGGTTTGATTACCAGCCAATGCACCTCATGTGCAGTCATCACCTGTCTGCCAGTGGAGGCTTATGTGTTGCTGTGATGTGAACAGATTTCAGTGGATCTTCTAGACTAAGACAGACTAGGAAGAAAGGCCTGGCAAACTACTTCCAAAAATCATGCAGTGAAAACCCATCGATCACAACAGTCCAATCCCATTGTGTACAGGGTCACCATGAGTTGGGTGCTGACTTGATGGCAGCTAACAACAAGTTGTAATGGGGGTAGGGGATGAATGGTATATGAATGGAAGACTATAACCCTCCATCACAGAACATAAGGTTTCACATATTAAAGGCATAAAAATACATATGAATGAATAAATGCAATCTTACAAGCCACTACTAAGTAGAGTGGTGAATGATAAGTAATAGGCCCCTTAGAGAAAAGGGTGTTGTAAAGTGCTATAATAAAGAGCTATTCCACTCTTTCTATTAATTTCATTACCAAATTATTTACCAAACACTTGCTATATGTTAGGTGTATATATTATGCTTAGTCTACGTGGGAACAGAATGACAAAGGGGAAAAATAAACTTAGTGACAGTATGTGTTGGGGTAATTCTATACTAGATCATCCACTGTTTAAAGTAGGAGGGCTACCTGTGACTGGACAGTTCACTTACCAACACAACACTTCTGACACCACTTGGTTTCAGGGATCTTTGCCGATACAGCAAATTTCCTAAAATATAAAGAAAAATGAATATGTATGAGGCAAACTTAGCATAAGGTAGAGGTATTATTGATAATCAGTGGGAAAAAGATGGGTTGTTCCAAAATAGCTGCTGGCCAAATCAGTTATCAAATAATAAATTCCAACTTTAACTTCTCCTCCTTCAATCAATTCCAAATGGATTAAGGATTTAAATATGAAAAAGCAAATCTATAAAATATTTAGAATATAGAACAGTATGTTTGAGCTCTGGTAATAGTGCCTAAGGCATGTGACCGCTAATCAGAAGCCTGGCAGTTCAAACCCACCAGTCACTCCTCAGAAGGAAGACTGGGCAATCTATTTCCGTAGAGATACCACCTTGGAAACCCAAGGGTGGGTCATGAGTCAAAACTGATTCGACGGCAGTGAGTCTGGTTTGGTTTTTAGAACAATATGACCTTTTGATTTCTTAAATGCAGGCAAAAAGAGCAAATCACACACAAAAAGATTAAACTTTAATTGATCTTTTTTTTTTTCCAACTGATGCAAACCTAGAACCTCAAACTGTGCCTGGCACACAGGTGCCAGGTTGTGGCAATGTGGAATTCAAGTTGTGGAATGAATTTGTTGACTACCTTCACAACTTTAGTTTACCAAAAGATATCACTGAGAAGAAGAAAAGATAAACTGGTTAGATATTTTAAACCCATGTAATAAATTTAAGCTTTGTAAAGAGTTGTCTTACCACTTGTGGTGTAGTAAATTACTTAGTGTGGCTTTTCTACCCGTAAGTCTTTGTAAACTCCAAGGTGGAGTTTGCCATGAGCAACTGAGGAGCTCCTGATTGCTAAAATTGTCCACCTGGGGTATTTCTGTTGGGAGTGGCACTAAACAATGTTGTGTGGGAGGGTCCCACCCTCTCTCTCAGGTGTTTAGAATTCTGATGTTATGATTGGTTGGTTTGGACACTCTGCCGGGCTCAAAAAGAGACCTCCTAGAGGCAGAACTCTAGCTCTGACTGCTGGTTGAGGAAGATGTGCTGCTGAAAGAGACACACGTTGCTGGGAAAGAGATGCAAGAGACACACATTGCTGAGTGAGACACTGAGGGACACTCACTGTTGGGAGAGAGACTGTGAGAGACTGTTAGGAGAGAGACGGTGGGCTGGGAGAGAGACTGAGCATTTTTCCTGAACTTGAATTGTAGCCTGGTGCTTCCCTAATAAACCCTGTAATCTGTGAGTTCTGTGTGGCCACTGCAGCAAATTATCGAACCCAGGAGAGGTGGTGGGTGCTTTGGGAGGAACAGTTGGTGAAAGGGCTGGAGGGAGGCAGCATGTCTGGCCTCACAGTAATGGGCCTTGAGCTATTGACAGTGATTCTGTCTTCCTCTTGTAGGGTTAGAGGAGGTTCAAAGATGTGGCCTCCTTGCCCTTTTAGCACCACTAAAATAATTTTAAGAACTTTTTAAATTTGGATTTTTATTTTATTACTTGAGAGATTATCTGTAAAGGGGTCATATGAGTTTTATAAGCATATGATTGAAATTTATATTTAAAAATCTACTGTAAACTATTTTTTTTTAAACTAGTGTTAAAAAATATACACTCAAGTGTCTTTTAAAATGAAAGTTAATATAATGGAGACTGCTTGTACTGTTGTGCAAACCTTAAATTTCTTCAACATTTCTGCACACATATCTTAGGTGTCTTTTAAATGTGTGAATGTGGCAAAGAGTAGGTATCATTGCTCTACACTGTTGATCTTTTTAATTTTTTTAAAAGAAAGTTCTGCTTCTCTGGGAACATAAACACTGTATAGCACATGTGTTATGCTTAATACAGTTCTAAGCAAGCTCTGAAGAATCTTCTTGATCAATGTTCTTGTCACTGTACAACTGGCAGCTGAGTAATAACCAAGCATGTAAGACCATGTTTTGTAATTTTTCATTAGTATGTTTCGTATCCTGACTTTCATATGTCTAAAAACCTGTAACAATTATAACCAGCATCTCCTGAATCCTTACTATGCATATTAGGCATTTTATATGTTTAAATCATTTAGTCTCCCCAAGAATACTATGAAGTAGGTCATAGCACAGAAACTTAAAGCTCAGATTTAATAATCTGCTCAGGGTCAGAGTTAGCAATTTAGGGAGAAAGAACTCTAAGCTGGTGTCTTGGTTTGTCCGACTTCAGTGCTCACAGTCATTCAAGTTTGAAACAGAATTCTCCTATTTCTGCATTTATGCTTTTGATCCAGTTTAAATGAAAAGTATTTTGAATTTTCAAGGATTTGGAGTCTTGTAAACCATTTGGGCAGTTCTACTCTGTTCTATAGGATGACTATGTGTCAGAAACCACTTGATGACAACCAGTTTGGTGTTTGGTTTTTTAGTATCTGTGTGAATTAGAATCTTCTTAATACTATGTTGTTGTTGTTGTTGTTATTTGCTGTCGAGTTGGCCCCAACTCATAGCGACCCCTCCTTGGGTTTCCGAGGCAGTATCACTACGGAAGTAGGATTGCCCAACCTTTCTTCCGAGGAGTGGCTGGTGGGTTTGAACCGCCAGCTTTCTGGTTAGCAGTCAAGGGCCTTGGCACTATGCTACCAGAGCTCCTGTCTTAATACTATAGTACCTAACAATACAGAAATTACTCAGATGCTGAGCAACTACAGTGATGACTGCAGTGGTCATCTTGAATATCCTATTTCAATTCATGAATTAAATTTATAACTATGAGAATATCCCTTCCATGTATGTTGGAATTTCACGCAGCTTAAACAAACATTCCACACTCCCTTAACCAAACTTTGAATGAAAGGGCCTTTTTAGTAAGCTCCTGATAGATTTCCAGTGGCAACAAATTTATGTTCCTAGTGTACACTCATAAACTTGTCCCTTGATAATCCCAAAGCTAATTTAGGATTTACATTACTGAATCAGTTAAAATCCAGAGGATTAGATGTTTGCCAGACTCTGAAAGGCCATAGTAAGATGACCACACAGACAAGAAAAATACACTATTAAGTATGGCTAAGAGTCAACAATAGTGAAACTATTAATAGAGTTACAGTACACAATGAAATGTTATAAAAATTTAATTAATTTTCTATAGTGATCAAGATAATTGCCTTAATTTTAATCATGATTTTACAAAAAAGCAATAAAATTTATTTTACCAGCACCAAATTAACTGGAATCCTAAGTTAATCAACACTGTCAATGTATTTAATGTAGAATTATTTTAGGGTACACTAGGAGCTCTGGTAGCATAGTACCTAAGGCACTTGACTGCTACCCAGAAGGCTGGCAGTTCAAACACACCAGCCACTCCTCGGAAGGAAGGCTGGGCAATCTACTTCCGTAGTGATACCACCTCAGAAACCCAAGGAGGGGTTGCTAGGAGTCGGGGCTGAATTGATGGCACATAACAACAACAACATAGGTAGGCAATATATAGGACCTATAGGACTCTAATAGGCAAAAGGCTTTGGTGGCATAGTGCCTAAGGCATTTGACTGCTAACCAGAAGGCTGGCAGTTCAAACCCACTAGCCACTCCATGGAAGGAAGACTGGGCAATCTACTTCTGTAAAGATTTACCTCCTCGGAAACCCAAAGAGGGCTGCTATAAGTTGGAATCGACTTGATGGCAGTGAGTTTGGTTTTTGTGGTTTTACAGGTAGGCAAAAGAACTCTGGTGATGCAGTGGATAAGGCATTTGGATGCTAACCAGTGGTCAGTGGTTCAAACCCACCAGCCACTCCATGGAAGGAACATGGGGGAATCTACTTCCATAAAGATTTAGAGTCTTGAAAACCCAATGGGGGTCACTATGAGTTGGAATTGACTCAATTGCAATGAGTTTTTGGTTTGATACATAGGTAGGCACACAATTCCTGAAGTACAAATGCACAAACCTTTAATTTGTAAGTAAGTAATTCCTAATATAAAAATTTTATTTAATAAATCCTTTAAAATTTCTAAGCAGTTCTGGTGTCACAGTGGGTAAGGCATTTGGCTGCTAACCAAAAGATTAGTGGTTCAAACTCACTAGCTACTCTGCTGGAAAAAGATAAGGCAATCTACTTCCATAAATATTTACAGCCTTGGAAATCCAATGGGGGTCACTATAAGTCAGAATTGACTTGATGGCAGTGAGTTTGGTTTTTTTTTTTGGTTATAATTTCTAATTTTAGAGACTAATGTTGAGGAAAAAGTCATTTTAAACAATGGTAACATAAATATGCCAAAAAGAAATCACTACATGTGATGTAAAATTACTAATAAATTCTAAAAAAATTATTAGTTTAAACCTTGTAGAAAAACAGTTAAAAATTCAAAGTATATTTGACAAAACTGAAAAGCATAAAGTAAATTTAGAAGAATGTGCTAAATAAGCAAATGTACTATTTCTTTTCATCACACATGATTTCTATTAACCCAAACTGAGTGCTCTTTCACTTTCTGTAGCATGGTATCTGTTAGAATGAATTATCTAACATATTATTTAAGGATGAAAAGGCAATTAAACATACAGCTACCTGGGCAGTATTCTGTCAGGGAGTTTGTGTGCTGGAATAGCAACAGGCAACTTTTGCATTTGTCTTGCATAATCAAAAAGGCCTGGTAAATTATGAGAATAGAGCTGAGATGCTTTACCTGTAGAGAAAAATAAATGTCTCATAAAAGCTAGTAATATAAACATGTACAACTGTAAGGTATTTTAAAACTAGAAGACTTACCAGATATTGATAGTAAGCAATTGTTCATTACATATAACCATGTACACCTTCGGGGGAATAGCTGATTGAAAAAAATACATAAAGTTTACAAAGGGAAAAATACAACAGCAATATAAATATATACATATTAACTGTCAAGCCAGTTCTTAAAAAAGAAACTTATATTTGGTAGAAATTCATTTTATTTAACTTTTAAAACAAGATGATATACAAACATAACCATTTCTATGGGAGAAAAAAACTGGCAATATGACTTCACTATCTAATTCTACAGATGATGTGATTAGATCAAGTCTCCCTTATGATGAATACTATGCAACCCTAAACAATACATGGAAAAATAACCTTTCAGACAATGTCTACTCCTTTATTTTGGTTCTGGGGTTGAATAATCAAAGGCAGGCTTAGCTCTAAGACTCTCCTCTGTATGTCTAAGGAACATATTTATGTAGGCATCTGGATGTGCAGGGCTTCTAAAGTCAAAGAGATACAAAAACAGGGATCATGATGTAGTGGAGCATCCTAAACCCCAAACCGACTGCCACTGAGTAGATTCCAACTCATAATGATTCTATAGGACAGAGTAGAACTGCCCTATGGGATTTTCAAGGCAGTCAATCCTTTTTTTTTTTTAAATGCATTTTATGGAAATATAATTTATGTACAGCGAAATACACCAAACTAAAGTGACAGGGGTCAATGCGTTTTTTTTTTTTGCAGTGTTCCCTCCCCTTCCCTCCCACCCCTGACAACCAACAAAGAAAGTTTCCCTCCATATATAAACCTTTCCTTGACCCTCCACAACAACGAACTAATACTATATTTGTCCTTCTGTGATTGGCTTATTTCACTCAGCATAATGTCCTCCAAGTTCATCCATATTATGTGGTGTTTTGCAGCCTCTACATAATTCTTTAGTGCTGCATAGCATTCCAGTATGTGTATGTACCATAGTTTGGTCATCCACTCTTCCGCTGATGGGCACATAGGCTGTTTCCATCTTTTTGCTACTAAAAATAGTGCTGTGATGAACATGAGCGTGCATGTATCTGTTCCTATCCTGGCTCTCACCTCTCTAGGATACATAGCTAATAATGGGATTGCTGGGTCAAATGGTATCTCCCAATCCAACTTTCTAAGAAATCGCCATATTGCTTTCCACAGTGGTTGTGTCACTTCAGTCACACACACAAGCAGTGTATGAGAGTTCCAATCTCTCCACATTCCCACCAGCATTTGTTATTTTCTGTCTCATTGAACCTTGCCATCAGTGCTGGGGTGAAATGGTGTATCTCATTGTTGTTTTGATTTACATCTCTCTGATGGCCAATGATTGTGAGCAAAGCTGACCACCCGAATATCCTCCTTGGTGAAGTGTCTATTCATGTCTTCTGCCCATTTTTTAATTGGATTGTTAATTCCTTTGGTGTTGAGGCGTTGGAGTTTTCCATCAATCTTAGAGGTAAGTCCCTTGTCAGATATGTAATTATCAGCAAATACGAATTTGTTGCTGTCATTTTTGTCATGTGCTTTTTCACTGCGCCAATTTCTTTGCTCCATATAATTTTCTATGCTGAGCTCATTTTGTTTATGAATCATGTTATCACTTCCTTCATTGCTACTGTTTTAGTATTTGCTGAATATTTATGCTGGTCCTCTTTTTTATTTTGATGTGAAGGTTTATCATTTTTCTTTGAGGTTACCCTGTGACTTAATAGTTTTCTTCCCAAGTTTAGAACAGTCTATTTTATCTTGTAGTTGTCTTGACTTCCCTACCATCTAGAAGTTCTGTAACGACACAGATATTTTTTATTTTTTCCTTCTTTTTGAGTAAATCTTTACTGAAGCAGACTGCCTCACCTAGGTCCCACGGAGTGACTAGTGGGTTCAAGTTGATGACCTTCTGATTAGCAGCCAAATGCCTTAACCACTGTGCCAGTGGAACAGTATATGGAAATATTAGATATGGGGGAAAAAGGCAGAAAGTGACCATAGTTAAAACTTTTAAATTATAAAGGACATATATGGAATTTGTTAATGAAATTTAGTATGTAAAAACTGAGAGGTAACTAGATGGAGCAGCTACCACTACCTACCATTCTGAAAGGGATCACAATAGAAGGTCCCAGAAAGAATGGGAGAAGAATGTGGAATGAAACTCAAAATTATAAAACAAAAACAAAACAGGCTTACTGGTCTGATAGAGACTGGTAGAAGCTCCCAGACTATGGGACCCTTCAAGCCTGTAATTGAACTCACCCTCATGGCTCAACTTTCAGTCAACAAAAGATAGTCTTGTAAGGTGAACAATTACGTAAGGGAGTTATGAACTCCTTAGAACAATCAACCACAGCTGATCAAAAGGGCAGCATTTGCCAAGAGATAAAGCTTAGAAGACAGGAAGGGACAGAAAGAAGGATGAACGGAAATGGAAGCAGGAAGAATGCTATTACATTGTGAGGATTGCAATCAATGTCACAAAAAAAAATGTATATGAACTGTTGAATGGAAAACCAATTTGCTCTGTAAACGTTCACAAAAATGACAAATAAAAGAATAAATAACTGAAAGGCACTCCCAGAAGCCTGAAAGTTATTGATATTTGTTGTTGTTGTTAAGTGCCGTCGAGTCGTTTCCGACTCATAGCGACCCCATGCACAGCAGAACGAAACACTGCCCGATCCCGC